>NC_069117.1:354920-654920 GCF_025612915.1 Magallana angulata | reverse complement strand
ATGAATTGAATTCTACGGCGAACCGTACGCGCATAATTTACGCGCATGTAACAATTCGTTGTGTTACTCGTTACCAAGTATGTTGCTAAAGCTGAGGGTAGTAGAGCGGAATACGAACTGCGTCTAAACCAATCAGATTTAGTATTTAACATAAAAGTATGATGATGTATGATTGAGTTTAGGGTCGTATTTTACATGGTCCTTTTTTCATTTTTATGATAGCGATGCTTTATTGCGAATTTGCCAGTGGTCAACAAACATTTTTTTTAATGTTAGCCAGCCATCGGGTTTTAAGTATAAATAAAATATTAATTTGAAGGTTAACTCTAATCGTGAACAAATTTACAGTTCAAATCGTGACCAAGTGAAATATATCATAATTTGTAACTTGCGTAATTTGAGATACGGTCAGAGATGACTAAAGTACATCATTTTAATTCTTTTGTCCTAGTGAACCCACTCTGTGCTCAAAACAATGGACTTTGCAGTACCTTCTGTTTTCCTACTCCTTCTGGACGAACATGTGGTTGTCAAGACAATGTAAAGCTTTTATCAGACCAGAGAACTTGTGAAGGAGGTAAGTGGCAATCTCATTTTTACCGACAATAAATATGATAAAAACTTGTGAGTAGATATCAACTAAAATATTAACATGTTTTTGTGTACTTGCTAGTCCCTGTGTGCCCTACTTCTCTGCCTAGTTTACAGCTCTTGAATTGTGTTCCATATCCAGGAGAGTCATGCGAGTTCAAATGCATGGAAGGATTTAAACGAATTTTAGAAGTTAATGTTACTTGTGATTCACTGGGACTATGGAATCCAGAAACGGAAACACTATGTTCAGGTGAGGGTAATGTGTTTTCTTACCTATTAATTAGCTCCATACATTTGAATATTGTTGTATTAAGAACAAGAGACAGAATGAAGAATATATCTGAAAAGAGAGAATCAAGATAAAGAATGTCAAGAGAAAGCAAAGAAAGAAATTGAATGACAGATATATGATGAGGTCGTTGAATTATTGGTAGAAATTCTCTGCTCATCTTCATTGCCTAACGCCGCACTGACATCAGGCTGTTCACGTAGGATTGGTGAATCCTGTGGAATAACATGCAAGGAATACTATTCACCATTACTCAGCGATGACATAATTTGCTCTGAAAATGGAGAGTGGCAGGCAAAAAATATTTCAAACTCCACGGAATTTTGCGAACGTAAGCTGTAAAATTAATATTAAAAAATTTAACACACTAAATAGTGAGAGAGATAAACTTTGCGATGTCAACTTTGAATAATAGAATTATCACAATACGAAAAATGTATGTTTTAGTTAAAACAACAGTTTTGTTAAAAGCTTTGTTGTCTAAGCTTTGCTTTGTGTTTCATAAAGTTAAACATGAATAAAATATAGAGTTAATTGTAGCCAAGGAGTTTATTAACGAATCTGATGGAGACCAGTTGACCGTAGGATTGAGTACAGGTGTTGGCGGTTTGGTACTCATCATCATCATCATCGTCATTGTCATTTGTCTGAAAAGGATGAAGACTAGAAAAAGGTTAGTGTTGTCTAAATCTATACAATAATCGTTACATGGTGATTTATTTATTGCACATAACATTTTGTACATGTGCAATAAATACACTGAGCAGATGCAGGGTGCATGTGATACAACGATCTTTCTTCTTTCAAATTATTAATATGTTCCTACTAGAACGTTTTTATAAAATAATTCTTGAAATTGAATAATAAACAGTTCACAGTTTTTTTGTTATTTAAATAGGATGCAGAGAGAAGCGGAGGATACAATTAAAGCATACGGAAAAAACCAATACATTACCCACCAAGAAAATGCACCCGAAGAAGATACATATGCCACACTAGATGAAATGAACTTCAAAGATTTGGGTTATATGGAGTTCGATAAACATTATGATCCTGATGTGTATGGTGGATTTGTGTTGGACGCAGCAGATGAATATCTCAAGCCTTCTGTCGAGAGAAAAGTAGTGGATAATGACATTGATGAAGTGTCCGAAATCTAACTATTCTGCATGTCTAATAATTGATTATTAAAAACAATTTGTCAACAAAATATTAATCAATATAGTTCCTATTTTGTCTATATCTTTTCAAAAACTATTTTTTTTAATCTTGGGGTTTTTATATAGTACTTACGTAATAAGAAAATTTAAAAAAAGTCTTCTCAGAAAACATTTGGCAAGAAAAGTTGAAACTTGTATGAAAACAATCTCAGGTACGGTGAATTTATGTTTGTTTCAATCATGATCCCGGAAGTAGAGTTAAGCAACAATGGGGATGAGTGGGTCAAATTTTAACATTGGAAAATATAGAGAAAACATATTTAACTTTTCTTTACAAACCCATTTAATTTGTTTGTAAGCAGCTTTATGTAGTAGTGGATTTAATGTATTCAAATTACGATTGGATTTTTACATAGGAAATTATAGAGAAAAAATCTTGTAAACTGGGGTTAAGAACAATTTGCCTAAGCAGCTATATCTTTATTGAAAGCAACCTCAAATATGGTTGATTTAAGTTTGTCAAAATCATGGTCTACGTGGCTCATTGAACTGAAGACCAAAATCTGACCAGTTGAACCGACTCTAACTAGAAAATTCCCGACCAATTGACACTCTACGAATTGGACATTTAAATGTGTGTGGATGGACTAGTGGTAATCATGCAGAATCTTGTTATGCAATTTCATGGATGTTGTAATTTTATAAAGAAATCGTGAAACTTGATAGTAAAAGATGTTTAACATTTATCACATACCATTGGTTCTCGTGGGGAAAATATCAGCAAAAACACTTTTCTGAAAGCCGTGTTATAATGTTTGTTACACGTTTCAAGTTTAAAACAATATTCAGAGAGGTATTGTCTAGTACTTTGTAGAAAATGAATAAATTGTAAAAAGCACGATTTGAAATAATAAAGCTCATTTTCTGCAGGTATCTGTTAGACAATGGTTTGGTTAACTGTTGACCAACTGTTTAATGTTATAATATTCCAAAGAAAAACAGTTTTTAAAACTAAAAATTTCAGAAACTCAAACAGACTGTTTGTCTGTTAAGAAAAGTTTTTGATTTGATCCTGTACCACCTGATCACCGTCCTTTTTGGCATGAATCAAACGGAAAACCATTAGTAAACGTCGACATTTAAATAGTTCCATATTTCAAACCTTAGATGTCGTTTCAAAAATCTTTATTTCCGTGACAAACCACACCCATATCAGTTAATCAAAATGATTCTTCAAGTTGTACGTAACTCAGGAAAACACATAAATTGTCCTTTAATGAAACAGGACCCACTTATATTGTAATTGAAAGATCCATCGATAGAGCCTTCATCACGTCTTTGCAATCTGATATCCCCATTTTAAGTGATGTTGTTACCTAATCACATAACAAATCAAATGACAGAACTTGTTCATAACGTAAAATTAGAATAACGTACACGGAAAACATTTTTCTTCATTTTAACATGTATTTCCAACACTCGACTGCGTTTCTTGCTAAATGCACTGGTACATGTTTTTGCTGTATTCTAATCAGAGGAAAGGATTTTCATTTTGATATTCAACAATCACTCTGTGGGGCCCAATTGATGTAAATTCTTATTTTTTGTCATGGCTCTTTGATAGTCATACCCTCAGCACTACCCTACTGATTGTCTCTTTAGTTAACAATTTTGAAACTTTATCATCTTTTTTTTTTACCTCAGACATAGGATAGAAAATCGCTGATACAAAATCAAGGTTATTTGTCGTCAAATGTAGTTTCTAGCTATAGATAAACTGGATATTTACAATTCTAATGCTAGCATATTAACACACATTACGATTGGTGTTTGATAAATGACGCAACAATGAATTTGGAAATCGTTAAATTGTAATAAAATCTGAAATATCATTTCAGCATCGACCACAAAGAGGAAGGTTCAGTTTAATTCAATGTTTGTCCTGAAAAGGTTGCTTAAATCTCATAAAAATGCACATATACCATTTTGAATACGTGTGTATATAGAGTATCAGGTTATATACTTTTATCTTGTTTCAAAAAATAATTATGACTTCAACATTTTGGTTTATTTCTAAGATTTAATAAAAATAATGATTTAAAAAAACACATTTTGTTATAAATCTTTTTAAAGAAGGAAAAGGTGTCTGCAACTGTCGCCCACAACAAAATTAATATATTTTATTTGATATCACATGAAAACGTTTAAATGTGCGTTGCAGATCCATGCCACCATACTTTACAAAAAGCTTACCAATAATATGACCTTGACACAATTTTAGATGAACATTTTACATTAATTTTCTAATGGTTTTTTCTCGATTGGTTAAGTTGATTATTTCAAATGTTCGACCAAATGATAAAGCAATTAGCTGACTAACAAACGGAATATGAAAGAACACTCATTTTGTTGTGTAAGCAATGCTTGTATATTACAGAAATATTATCTTGAGAAAATTTCCATCCAAATCTTTTTTTATTAAAAAAAAAATATAAACACGATGAATAATATATTATATGTAGTAATTCCGTTATTTAACATTATCTGTAAACCGACTCGAGTTTTGTATAAATAACTTAGAATTTCATGTTCCTTATTCCGCTTAAAACTTGATAAATTACATTCAAATCTTGAAGACAAATGTTGTAGACGTTGCTGTGAGAAAATATAATTTAATAATTTTGCGATCAAATTCTACCATAGTCCCTTTAATTAATTCTTACTGGTACGCTGCTTCAAAGGTATTGTTTAATGTAAATATTTTGCTATTTTTATTATCAATTCCTTGTCATGTAGTTGGAGTAATTTGTAAATCAATCAAAATGATAGATATTTTCTCAAATGGTTGAACATTAATGGTATATGCATTCATCAAACAAGCGATAAATTTAGTAATCCCTCTAACGAGCCATACCCATCTATAAAGCCATCCAACCAGTTAGGTGGGTCAGTGATACGAAACGAGGAGCATGGTTGTTAAAAACGAAATGTTCTCTAAATAAAAGCATAATCTGGTTTAATCTTTTAAATCCATCCGGTTTATGAATAAGATGTACATTTTTGTTATCTTAATGTCATATTAACGGAAAAGTTAATGGAAAATGGATGAAAAAATATTGTCAATTTCACATCTTGCATTGTACATTTATGCAAGATTTTTAGATGCCAAACAGCCAAGAATAGTAATTGCTTTCACTTTATGTGCCAATGTTTTTTAATGCTTTGCTAAATCCATTATAAAAATTTGAAAACTCCTTAAAATGAAATATTTATCAAAGAAAGTGGCCATTCTTATTGAGTAAAATGAAGTTTGAAGTCCTAAGCACTGTTCTACATGTCGTATTGTTTTTTGACCAGATATTCGAAGGTATGTTTGCAATAGAATTGTTCCTTTTTTTCAATCATCGTTGTTTATTTTATAAAGTTTAGTATAAAACTAA
Source organism: Magallana angulata (assembly GCF_025612915.1). Lineage (NCBI taxonomy): Eukaryota > Metazoa > Mollusca > Bivalvia > Ostreida > Ostreidae > Magallana > Magallana angulata. The sequence goes on along the minus strand of NC_069117.1, from coordinate 649,437 downwards.
GAATAATTATGTACACGTGTATTACATATATTATCAATGCAATCAACTTGCATCTAAGATAAGGGGCAAGACTATCCATGTGATGATAACAATTTTTACGATTGGTCTATTTTGGACAAATCATGTTTTGATAATTAGTAATCGGTACAAACTATATTCTTTTAATATACCCTTAATAATTAGCATAAACAGTAGAAGTTTATGCAATAATCTTTGGGATCGGAAAATGTTCAATTTGTTAGCTTAATCATATAGCACAATAGAGATTGGTTGTGTGTTTTCATGATTGTGTTTTAGGATATAACATATTACATTCAGAACAGTAAAACAATTTAGTATATATGTATTTTTGCCTTCCTTTAGCCTATACGTTTGAGAAAGGTATCATTTATGGGGTTCGGAACCCATCTTCATTGTCAAATCTTCCGAAAATACCCGAAAATGGTAACGGATTTAATTACCTGACATATTATCTAAATGGAAATATTCGAAGCATTGCGACTGATCCTAAGAGAAAAGTGGCCTTTATAGCTTCTTCGTTCCAAATCCAGGCTGTTCATAACTACAGTCTTCTCAAAAGCGACTCGTATGAGTTATCAACAGAGTTTTATGGAAAATCAGACGATACGGGGCAGATTGCATTTGATTACCTATCCAACAACTTGTATTGGTGCGACTCACGTTTGAACTGGGTTGCAATGAAGCCGGCATACAATGGAAATACATCAATTTATAAGGTCGTCGTACAGGACAACTTGAACAGACCCGAAGGACTTGCATTGGATCCCGTGAATGGGTAAATATATTTTAAAGCTAATCTTGATTTGTTTCTTATGATAATTTCTTATATACTATATGAACTTGGCTTTTTATTGTTGATAGACTTGACTGAACAATTATAACAGACTCTGTTTGTATAGAGATTATTTAAAGATTTAAATCAATTTCTACCTCATGTTCAACAAACTACTGTCCCCTCACTCTCTCTCTCTCTCTCTCTCTCTCTCTCTCTCTCTCTCTCTCTCTCTCTCTCTTCCAGTAAATAATTTTGTTTTAAAGTAAATGTACTTAAAGCTGTAGTAATCAATTTGTTGTATACAAATGATTGTTCAAATTCAAATAAAAAAGTTCTAATATACTACTTTTATTGACTTTTCTTTGTAGAATTATGTTCTTTTCTGATAACCACCCTAATGGTCGCATCAGGAAAGCGTCGCTGAACGGAGAGAATTCAACGGATATTGTGTTCAATGGCATAGTACACGTTCCATCCCTTGCTATTGACACAGAAAATAAGCAATTGTATTGGGTAGACATTGTAAAGGATACTGCCGAGGTCTGTGATTACGATGGTTCTAACAGAAGAGTGATAGTAAGATCTAATATGAACCCTATGAGTGGAATTCAATTCTACAAGGTAGTTTATTGTGTTCGTTTATTTTATTTTGTTTTTTTTTAATTAAAATAATAATTTCCCTTCTACAAATTCAAATTACAACGTAAAGGTAGGAAAGAAAATAGTTTTATTACGCCTTATGGTGGGTTACTTTAATTGTATCCTATCAATCTTCAAAATATATAACAATTATTAAACTATTTTATCTTTTATTCCTTGTATGCAGTTTGTGCATTTTTGAATATGACATGATATATATTTCAGGAAAACTAATACTATTTTATAGAATGTCCTACATTTAGTGAGCGAGGAGAAAGGTCTTGTAAGAGGAATCGATGCTTTTTCTGGTGTATACAGTTATAATGTAAATTTTAACCCAGGAATCCCGACTGCTCTAGCTATTTTTGACACAGAAAATCTTCCAAATCTTCCAGGTAAGAACTCTCTTAATCAAAGTACTGAAGTACTGACGGGAGTTGATTTTATAGATTATTATTTATCTTAAAATCAACGATATGTTATTTTGCTTGGCAAGTAGTTTATAATCTCTATTTGAATTACGCACCTTTTCATAATATGGAGTCTCTGACTTTTTCGAGAATCATTTCGAGAAAACCTCTGATGAATTATGTTGTGTATATATTGAAAAATAGAATTGATTTCATCAAACTATGTATCGGTATTCGAAATTTTTCAAAAAATGTATGGATCCAACCAATAATGAACTCCAGTCTCGTTCAACCAGATGCTCGGCTGTCTCCGTTAATCTCCGACAAGTAAAAGATACCACGTAATAGCTTGATGATGCGACCTCTAGATATAGACTGACTCTCTGCTTATCGGAGATGTACAGAGACATCCGATGGTTGAACGAGACTATATTGAACTCTGGCGAGGGAATACATACGACTGCAAAAAACTTCTAAATTGTTCGTACTATTTAAAATCTGACTATTTCTTAGGTATTTATAAATAAGTTTCCGTTAAAAAAATGCTTCAGCGTACATTACATCGAATTTATCGATTATTTTCAAGAACTAACTATTGTCAGCGGTGATGGTTTGTGCTTAGGTCCAAACACTGTATCAGTTTTGGTTTGCCAGAGTAACTGCATAGGAGAGTTGATTAAAATCATCTCCCAAAAATGACACTCAATTTGATAAACTTGTTTTTATTTCAGATGTAATATAATTGAAATACCATGTACAATTACTTTTTTAATATTATAATTATGATATTATATATATATATATATATATATATATATATATATATATATATATATATATATATATATATATATATATATATATATATATATATTATTTTTTGAAATATGTTTCCCGTTATTTGCATTGCTTAAGAGACTTTTTAAAGTACTTCATCTCGTTTTTATTGTCTGAATATTTATGTATATAGATCCCTGCTTCTCAAAACAGTGTGGACAAATCTGTGTGAACACTCCATCAGGTCCGACCTGTATATGCTACGAAGGATACGACCTGACAGAGGATGAAAGATCTTGCAAAGGTGTACCTAATGTTGCTTATGAAATTCACATGTTTCGTTATATTAATTATTTCTTGCTACTTTAAACCTAATCTTGTAACAGGGCATATCCTAAGATGTTTGAAATGTTGCACCGTTTGAGATATGTAGTGCCGGTTTAGTTATGGTGATGATATTTTTAACTAATCTAAGATGCCTATAAAATCGTCCTTTTTTATAGAAAAGCAAGGACCAACATAAGTCAGAAAATTTTAATCTGTATAAAATATTATTTAAAAAAAAAACACGAAATGGATAAAGAAGTTTATTAAAGTTAAATAGTGCTAATACTTAATATTTGAATGACAAAATTTCAATAGGTGTGGAATTTTTTTTTTGCATAGGAATTCTAAATCGATGTCAGTTTTTTTTTAAAGAAATAAAACATTATAAAAACACTCGACACTGTAAATTGAAGTCGTATCGAATGTTTAAAAAGTACCAACATGTCTATTAACAACTGTTACCCCAATGAAAAAAAAGTTAAAATAATACTATTGTTAACATATTTAAATTTAAGAAAAGTATGTATTCAAAATAAAAAACAAAGTGTCATAGTGTGTATAAACATAAATCTGTTCAGATGGTTGTTTTTAAGATAACAAAGATATAACATTAATTTTATTTTGTTTCTATAGAACGACCCCTGATGTACAGAAAAGGAATTTTGATTAGTACTCACAATGAGTTTGAATTTGTCAACATTGCCTCCATCAACAACATTTCCACCGCCTCACAAAGCTTCAAAGACTCAACAGCAAACATAACATCGTTTGCCGTTGATGCTGTCAAAGCAAAGATATACTATATTGACAAGAACAGCGGTGCGTTAAAACAAATAGACATGAGAACTCAGCAAAAAAGTGTGTTGACTAACATGCGGAGCGGAAAAGGTATATCTGCCTACCAAACAAAAAATGATGTATTTTTTTAACGAAAAACCAAATATGATTTTATAATGCATGTGTATTGATCACAACAATAAAAACCTAATGATTATTTTTGCAGATTTGATTATAGACTGGAACCAACATTTGTTGGGCTGGATAAATGATGGTTCCAGCGAGATTCTCTCATTTAGTCTTGAATTGGGAAATACGTCGTCTATATATTCAGAACTTGAGTATGCAGAGTCTTTAACAATTAATCCAGAAGAAGGGTTCGTTGCGGTACATTTTGAATATGTTTGAATTTTTTCCACTTCTTTCATTGTTTTGTAATTTTTATGAACAAAAATATTTTAGAAAGTTGTATTGGATATCTGGATCGCCTTATTTGATTATGAGCGGAAACTGGAATGGCGAATCACCGAAATCTTTGGAGACCTCAGAAGAGTTGACCTTTCCGAGAACTTTAAACTATGATGTCACGAGCAATAGGTCTTGTTTTTTTTTTAAACCACCAACATTAAATTATTTTATGTCAACTTACAATTATCAAGCAAACTTCAATGAAAACTACAATGAAATGGAGTATTTACTGATATAAGAATGTGATATTGGAATGCATACCTAAGATAACCTGTTTATGTGTATATATAAGGATATGACATAAGAACACATGCAATATCAATTCAAATATAAAGGCTGCTATTGTTTCTGAAAGTCATGATTATTGCTGCAGTGGGTTACATAGAATTTCAATAGGATGTTACAGTTTACATTCGCAAAATTACTCGGGAATCTTTTTTCACTGGTAGTTCATAATTGATATGTTATTGTCACTTAATAAATTTCATTATCTTTAGAATTTAAAACTTTGCAACACAGGTTATATTGGTCCGATGGTGTGTTAATAAAGAGTTGTTTGAGTGATGGATTGGATGTCCAAACACACAACTTAGTCATTGAGGCCGCCTATGGATTTTCATATAAGGTATCATAATTTACATGATATAAGAAATTGATTCGAGCAAAAAGTGCAATTTTGGAAAAAAATCTGTTTACTATCTTTAAAAGGATTTCTATGTATGGGTGTTAAAAGAACACCTATATTTTGGGCTGAAGGATATGAAGACTCATCAAACTTTGTTACCTATCCAAGAAAATACAACTGGCGTGGTAATATATGATCCTTACCTACAGAGGAATTTAACAGGTACACATGTAAATGTAAGTTATTGAATTTAAAACACTCAACAAAAAGAATACTTTTAAATTTACTCTATTCGATAATATTTAAAGGAACCTGTCAGCGCTTTAATGGTGGGTGCGAGGGGATATGTGTTCCTCAACAAGAAGGTTGTAGGTGCGAGTGTGACGTGGGTCTTCAATTACAAAATGATTCACGAACGTGTAACAGCAGTAAGTCTACTTTTTCATTCTGAAAAATAAGACCAAAAGTGAAGTTTGGTACACAAATCCTAATAATTCACTTATTTAGTCATTAAAATATCAAGAATACATAAAAAATATTCTTAAAACAACAATACAAAAATAACATTTTTAGAACATGTATATATAAAAGTGTATGTTAATCATTGATTTTCACGATTTAACCTTTCATATATATATTGTATTTTAGGCGTCTTTGAAAGCAATTTTGTACTTGTGACCGATAGCACACACGACAGAATCCTTCAAGTTAGCCTTGACACTGGGGAGCTAAACAAAATACCTATCAATGCAACTGGGGCCTCTGGAATAGCCTTTGACAAATCAACACAGACAGTCTTTTTCACATCCTCGAAATATCGATTTTCCTCAAAAGTGATGTCTGTTCCACTTCACGGAGAACGTAAAATAAAGACATATGCTGCAGGTAAAACAAATAAACTGATACATGATATATTCTTATTCATGATTGATTCGTAGCTATGTCTTAATTTCAATTTTTACAATATTTAAATTTGTGTGTTTTATAAAAATATTATTATTTTATTTACCTTTAAAAAGACAATTTAAAGTAGCAATTGATTGTTGCACCGGTGTGTTTTCGTACTATTTTCCCTCAACATATTTGCTGACCTATGTTTTTTTTTTATACATACTAGACTTTGACCCACGCATGTACGGGTTGACATATAACATATGATATCGAACATTTACGAAATAGATACATGTACATCGACACGCCGTATTGTTGACCATTACATAACCAAGCTTTAAGCCTACAATAATGCTAGTAATTTCACTACACTCTGCATAGAAAAATCTAACTGAAAAACCTTGGGACGGGCCTTCACCACAGTTAAAACGCCTCCGATATGTACACCCGTATTAACGCATCAAAAAGTTGCAGAATCGCTCCGAAACGATTTTGGGAAAATTAATGAAGCCGCATTTTAAATAATTAACAGTCAAATTATTCACCAAAAAACATTTTGAGACTGTAAATATTTTAATTCATACTAAAGAAGAATTCAACACTTTTCACCAACTTTTTTTCTCGCTTTGAATTTACACACAATGTTGACATTCGGAACTCTCGGGATTTTTCATATTAAATGCACTGAGTCAGGGTTATCTCCCGTATTTCCTTTGATGAATATAAAACAAATTTTCGGTTTCATTGAAAATTTATACGTATTTTTAATATCGTTTCTGAGTTTATCCATACAAATGTCATATTTTGGAAACATAAATTAAAGAGCCTTTCGTGATTTAACGTGAATGTAATGCGCATGCGCAAAATTGTAAAATCTAGTACTCTTTCGATTTCTCGGTATTAAAGCTCAAAGAATAGACTGTATTATTTTAATATAGTAGTATAGATTTTTCTAGAGATATAAAATGCTAATTCAGCTAAGTGTCAAAAAATGTAGCTATTCATTAAAGGATCCTCTTTTTGGCTACAGGGTTTCGATATTCGGAAAGTGTTGCTCTCGACCATTCAACAGGAAACATCTACTTTGCGGCAGTGACATCACCGGAACCAGATTCAATTAGAGTTTTAAATCAAGAGACGTTAGAACAGAAAACATTGCTCACCGGTGTCCAGGGCCCAAGAAGTATCGCGCTTTATTCTTCAAAAGGGTAAGTGATTGAAAAGTCAGATTATATGTTTAAACATATCGGAATATGTGAAAAGGTAACGAGAAAGAGGTATTGGGCGAAAGTTTTCTCCTTTGTTTCTGATATTTAAAGAATGAATAGTACATGTATGCGGTGTGTAATACGTCATCATCATATTTAAAAAACGATTATTTTTATTTATTATTTATTTTACTATTTAACGTTTATTGCTAGTAAAACGTTTCTGTGATTGCCATGTGATGCTGCCCGGGCAAATCATAAAATGTATAATAAAAACAAGTTTCTCATTAGTTGATTTTAATTAGAAATATGTACAATTGTTAGCTATTGATTCTCTGTAAAACAACTACTTTGAAGTAGTTATATGTCTTCGTTATTGTGGTACATAATCTTTTAATTTCTCTTGCCCCCTCCCCCTTACCAGAAATGTTGATAAAAGTATAGGAAAAAATCTATTAGTTGAACTATATGAGGTGCTTAACAAATAATGCTTTCTTTAGTGCTTTATGTAAGCATAAAGATAGCACGCAAAGTCAACAAAATGCATCAGGTGGTAATGTTTTTTCTGTGAGGATTGTTACCTTTTTGGTCTGTTTATAATACTTAAGAGAGTATTTTAATCTTTACCTATCTCCTAAATTCTACAAATAGTAATTCGAGAAAAAAATATGTTTAAATATATTCCTTAATTCTACAAAGTGTTCCGCGATAATAATTATTATATTCACATTCCATTATCGGGAATATGTTTTCATTAATTTCTTCGTAGAAAGTTTTTCAAGTAGCAAATGTAAATATGTTTCATTTTCAATATGATAATTTTGTTACTGCTTGATTACTGAAGCTGTTGATTCATTAAAACATTAATCAAAAATTCAGTAGGCATGGCATTATCAGTCACATGGTTAATAATTAACCTAAAATTGTAAATACGTGGTCAGTTAATTTCATATGGGGTGAAAGCAGAGCTCGAGCTTCGTATGGAATGTTCTGACCACGTATAAAATTTATCATGATAAATAATGAAAATTAGGTCTTTTATTATAACAATTTTATATTTTTTGATATGGGTAAAAAACCTGATGTCATATTACTTTAAGAATGACGAAATTATGGCAAAAAGTAGGTACATGTACATTTTGTTCTTGTGGTTTTAAATTATACATGGTCCCTGCGAAAATGCTGTTAAACAATAATTTTCATACAAATAAAAAGAAGACAAGCTACCATAATTATTTATACATATCTTGTTTCGATTGAACAGGTTTATCTTTTGGACGGAACTAGGAACTCAACGTATTGGCAGAGCTCATATGGACGGAACATCGATCCAATATATTGTTACAGTTCATGCATATTGGCCCAACGGCGTAGCCATAGATTTTACAGGTACTCCTATTAAAGCTGTCCTTATGTAATTGGTTTCCTTTGATGATCTCTGCTAAGTAATCGTCCATTATATTCATAAATTCTTTGTCCTACTAATTCTTTTTTTACTCATGATTTAGCCGAAAGATTATATTGGATTGAAGGTTTCCTTGACTACATAGAAACGTCCGATTTGAATGGTGGAGACCGGAAGAATATAGCAGTCGACTCGTTTTCTCACATGAGGAGTATTTTTGTGCACGGGGACTATGTTTATTACTCAGGTTTCAAACGTCAGTAAGTGTAACTATTTCCTTTTAAGTTAAAACAATAAAATCTAGAGAAAGGACATAGCAATATCCACACGGCATTTTGCTTCATGATGATCATAACAATATACAGTATTTTAAAGTGGCGCTTTAAAAAAAGTATATTTTGTAAATTTGTTTTTTTTAAATGTAAGATACTTGAAAAACTGAGAATACAGTTTTAACAACGGATGTATAAATTTAGTTAATAATATATAAGATTTATGTATCACATGCATTTGATCAATGATAAATCATGCCAATATTTAAGTAGTGCCTGTTTGGATGGGTAACAGTTGAAATTGACACCCCGAGAAACCATTGTCAACCGACGCTAAGCGACGGTTGACAATGGTTTCTCGGGGTGTCAATGTCAACTGTTACCCATCCCAACAGGCACTATTTATTTTTTTATACTCAATGTCTTAATTTTAAAGAGAACTTATTTGCTTTTATGTAGAAATGACTTGAATTCTTCGTCGCACCGTACGTGCATACTTTACGCACATATAACAATTCGTTGTGTTTCCCGTTGGAAAGTCTGTCGCTTTCGCTGGGGGTAATAGAACGGATTATCAATTGCGTCTAAACCAATCAGTTTTCAGTATTTAACATGACATTGTAACAATACTAATTGTCGTCTTTAAATTCAAAAGGCGAGTATTGAAGATCCATAAAACTACAGGAGCTAGAGTACCATTCATGGAGAACTATCCAGAGGTCGGAATACTAAGTGGCATATTTGTATCCATGGACAACGATACAACGGACGGTAACTCTAACATATTTTCTGAAAAAAAAATGACTCAAACCAAACGAATACAATAAAAGTATTGTGTCCCTTTCCTATTCAATAACATATTCCACATTAATAACAATGCTTTTAAACAGTTACCTTCTCATTCATTATTATCAAATCAATATCAAACACAAAATGAAAACAAAACAAAATTTTTAGTTCATTCACTCTGTGCGGAAAATAACGGATTATGCAGCACATTCTGCCTTCCAACACCAACAGGAAAAACTTGTGGCTGTCCAGACAACGTAGAACTTCTACCTGACCAGAAAACCTGCAAAGGAGGTAGATAAACGACCTTATTTATTTGGACAAATATGCCTTTTTTAACATACATAGCCATTTGCTTATCATCTTTTTTTTTCTTCAAATACTCCTTAACTTCTTAACTGCCCATCGTATTCGGGTTGATCCTTTAAATTGGATGTGACTAAGTATTACTGAATTCAATATGAATTTTCAGTTGAAATGTACCGTTTTTACGTTACATCAAGCTATATATTCTTTCAACAGTTCAGGTTTGTCCGTCCTCATTTTCCAAACTACATCTCCTTAACTGTCCACCATATTTGGGTGAATCTTGTGAATTTGAATGTAATCCCGGATTCAAGAAAGTGTCTAACTCATCTGTAAGGTGCAATGCACTTGGTCAGTGGGAACCAGACATCGAAACACTATGTATAGGTAAACGGATCATCACTTTTATACTTTTTTATAACAAATCCCAATGCACGTCCTGAATGGGCACAATTAGCAACGGTTCTTAATATTTAAAAAAAATAATAATCATATTATACATACAAATCATCTTGAAGATAAACTTCAAAAATGTTTCTGGTTTCAGATATTTTATGTCCAATTTTTGAGTCAAATGCTGTTTTAAAACCTGACTGCACTCGAAAAGTGGGTTTATCGTGTGGGTTTAATTGCAAAGAACACTACGTTAAATCCTACAATGGTGATATAGTTTGTGATGAGGATGGTACATGGAATCTACCAATGGAAAATCTGTGCACAAGTAAGAAAACAATTAATATTAGTATTTATTTTACAGTCGTCTTAAAGGACATATCGCATGTTTCTAAAGTATACGACATTTTACATTTTTTGGCTTCCTTGTGTATCTAATAATTACTCCTAACGGTTTGTTAACGGTATAAAAGCGGCCATAATATCAATTTAAATTATAGCCCCGATCGTTTAAAAACTCGTTAATTAGATAGCGTGTCACGTGGTACAGTGACGTCAAATGCCACCTTTTTCGAACGGCTGATTGTAAATAAATTGTAGGATTAGCATTATCTTCTTTAATTTTGACATTCATTCACCATGTAAGTTGTTTTTTTTTACATGCTGTCTAAATTAAAAGAATCTTATTATTCAGTCGTACATGTTTGAGCCACTAGTACGGATAAAAAAAGATGATATTGCCGAAAAAGCGACGATGAAGTCGGCAATTACGATCAAATTGATCGACGTGTAAACATTGTAAACACAACTTAGTAAGGATTTTAGCTCAAATAAATCTGTTAAAGGTGTTTATTTATTCGACTCAGAATGTTCATTATTGTAAAACTGTGGTGCACAAGAAGTTTGTTTCTTCGGCAGTAACTGATCACAACTTTCTAAGGTTGTTTACTCTATATTACACTAGATTATAAAAGCAGGCAAGAACGTTTTCCTTAATTATTGTTAATTTCTGTAAGATCCCATCTCCGTATTTTTTTTATCCATTTACGTATAAATGTATATCAACAAACTTTGTCTACTTCTCGCGTAAACAATTAATATCGACAACTCGATCCATGACTTCTCCCACAAAAAAATAAAACTCACAGAAATCTCACCTTCCGTACTAAAATTATGATTTCTGCAGAGGTGAGCTACATGTATGAATGAAGAAATCATGTATACAAAACCGATGCATAAATGAACGTATAGTTTAACAATAAGAAAAAGAAAACAGCTAATGAAGCAAGGCGGTATCCAAAATGGCGTCCCCTCTCGTTAATTTTTTCTCCGATGAACTTGCGTTTTGTACACAGGCCCCTGTGCATAAAACTTCTATTTTCTTCTTTGTGAGAAATGAATACGATTTATTTATGAAACTGTAATTACAAAAATGTACCATTTAGTTAATAATATATGAATTGAATGTTTATTTATAAATCCTCTCGTCGACAGATAGACCCCTATTGGTCACAAGATTTTCGCATACTTTCGTAAGGGAAACTTAAAAAAACAACAGTCCAAATCCCCATTTTCGGTGGCTAAATCACCCGCAGGAGGCACAGAACACCATCATGTCCCGTTATCGGCAATTTAATAGGTGATAATTAGTTTAATTGTCGTTTAAATCGAATCCAATTACAAAGATGGCTAACAGCATCTTCTCGCTCGAGGTCGCATATGACGTCACACATCATGGCGGGTAGATCGAAAGAGAAAATATGCATATCGCGACATTTGAATTTCATCGCTTTCAAACTCATGAATTAGGCAGAATATTTTATGAAAACGTTAATAAACTTCATTTTTAATGAGTATAGAATGGTTTTATTTAAAAAATTCCGAAAATTGAAAAACATGCGATATGTCCTTTAAGTGTTTTAAGTTTTATGTTCGTTTTACACAATCATGGGTAAATGATTTTTTTCTACTTTATTGTATGGCTAGAATAAAGATTCTATAATGGATTGAAACAAAATATTATGTTTCTTTTTTCACAATTAACAGGTAATAAGAATCATGAAGCTTTAGATATGTTGATTGTTGGTCTGAGCGCCGGTGTAGGAGTTGTTGTTTTGGTTACAACACTAAGCTGCGTTTTCTGCTTGTATTGGAGGAATAAAAAGAATCAGTAAGATATTTTTTTGAATAAAACTTTTTACCAACCTCAAACTTTAGGATTTTTTTTTATAAAAATATTTATATTTATATCAAGTTTTTGGTTCATTTATTTCCATTTCCAAAATCTATGACAACGATTTATTCATTGAACAGAAAAACACAAGAAATCCAGAAAATTCAACAAATAAATACAGTCAGACCTGCAAATATGGACACAGAAACTGATATTATTGCCGATCGAGAGGGGAAAAGACCGGTGTCAGAAGGATATTCCAGTTTGTACGAGGGATCGGATTACGGCTACACGTGGTTCGAAGACGTGTTCGATCCAGTAAACATAAGCAATGGCTCAATGGGCGGCGATGTGGTTTCAGGAGGATACATAGATCCCACTTCAAGGGGAGAAAATATGATGGAGTCTGGCGGCAATAATCATATTAGGGATAGAGTGACGAACACGTATACAAGTCAAGTATCACCGATACTCAAAACAGTTGATAGAAATTTAGAGATGTGAAAGGGAAAAGGAAACCAAAATGAAAACTCATCCAAGCAAAATCTACCGACTCAAGGGATAATTAAAGCGATATGATCAAAACAATAAGTTATCGAACAGATGTGATGATATATCATGGAAATAGAAACAGCGTATAGATACTCGTAGAATTGTTTATCATATGAATAGTGATGAATACTAGTATTTGTATTATTTACAATGCTATTTACAATGCTGGAGAGAAAGCAAAATAAAATTATGATAGCTTTTAGGATCGCTTTTTCACGGGTTTAAATTTCTTTGTATTATTCAAGGTTTTTCAAATTTTTCAATAAAAATGATTATAGTTTACGCCTACAATTTTGAAAATTGTTGTAAAATATACATTTTTTTAACCAAAGGTTGCCAGTGTGAAATATATGAAAATTGTACAGTTTATTTTTATAAATGGGGTAAAATGATAAACGATTTTAATACTCTATGAAGTTTCCATTCATTTTTTCAGGTAAATACAGTATGGAATACCAGTATTACACATAAAAAAATATAACGGATAAAACAGACATTATCTCAGCACTTTGATGTGCCTTTTTGTTTTTCATTTATTTTACAGAACCAGAGAGAAACCAGTTTTACTGTTAAACATAGTTAAATATAAACAGTTAAACATACTTTGTATGTTTAAGCAATATATTTTTACAGTGTGTACCAAGTTACTTTTTCGTAAATACCCTTTGGCGATTTTAAAAAAAATAAATACAAATACCTGTCATTAATTAGTTCAATTGAAATTGAACAATGGTAAAATCTCAAGATTGCTCTCAATACATATTAACTTTTGTACACCGACAAAAACAGAGGAAGTAAATCAGGTTTCTTAAGGAAATTATCAATAGGACACCCTTACATCTAAAAGTGGAAGGCTCAATCTTACTGGGCCGCATGCTGACTGACGTTTTTTTTATACTAATTGTTAGACCATTATTAATCACATAATCTTCTAGGGACTTTTCCGGGTTTTTTCCCGCGATTACTACAAAGAGCACACGGCGGGTAAGACCGGTCTGCAGAGGATCATCACTCCTCCTACCTTCAATTTAATGGAAGTCTGTGTTGGCGCAAGGTTTTTATTTTGACCTTCAAAAACAAACCATTTCATCAACGTTTTGTGTTTCCACAACAATGACATTTTCCCGATTTCGACATTTACCTCGATTATGACATGCCCAATTGTGACAAGGAGCACAGGGCGCGTACGGCCGGTCAGCAGAGGATACTCACTCCTCCTAGGCATCTGATTCTACCTCTATCTTTTTGGAGGTCCGTGTTGCTCTGCTTTGAATTTGTATTTCGTTTTATGGATGTTTGAGATGGTTGACGGTTTGTTATTGTCATGTTTTCATCGTCACAACATGCCTGACATCCGTTTGAAAGCCATTTTGTTCCTGATTGATAAAATTATGTCGTGGTACAAAATAGTTATACACCATTTAAATGAACTCCTCTAACGAGGGAGATGAGATAGGAATGAAGACACCAAAACCCTAAGAATTTTTTTTAAAGGACTATATATGATATGGGCCTAAAATGGCCCCCTAAAATGAACATCATCATTTTACTGTAATTCTTTGATTTTTAGATTCAAGTGCTCACAATATAGAAATATGACATCGTAAAAACAACCTTTTCCCGCCATGTTTGCATTTTAAGCATAAAACAGCTTATTTCAAGCAGTTTTTCTTTCAGAAAACATAGAGCGCATGCTTGAACAAACAAAATATTTTAATCAGAGATGTATCTAGCCAAAACTAATAAGTGACAAAAAAATTGATCTTGTTCAAGCATGCGCTCTATGTTTCCCAATCGTAAAAAGATAAGAAAAATGTCAATTTTTGACTGATTTTGATTGAATTCTAAAAATAGCGTCACTTCTGACGTCATATACTGCCAGTGAGTGCAAATAAATCAAATAAATATATGAAAAATATATTCTTTATCAACTCTTCTAAAAAATTAGTTAACTTTTTATTGTACCCGAAACACTTAAAAAATTATAGGGGCCAAATTTAACTCATATCATATATAGTTCTTTTCTTTGTGGTTAAATTTTTCAACTAACATTTATTATCAGCTGTTTTGTACTGAAAACGTGAAATCTAAATAATTTCTGTTTCTGTCTGCAACAGACGATCATACATATGTGACAGATTATCGATAAGGTAAGTACGATCTCTTGAATTGATCCTAACTTCCCAAATGGGAAACATTTGCAGTAAAAGTCTTGCATTAAAAGTTCGACATTAAACTAATGTATTTTAATTAAAATATATATAGCTAGGTAGCAATAACAGCAGCTGCAGGTCAGAAGGTCCCGGTCTGAAAAATTTTGGATGGACTACCTGGGAGCTACAGGGCCTTTTGTTTTAAAATCTGCAATTTACGGCGCAAAAAATGCGATAGTTTTTAATACGTGATTAAAGAAGAGACAAAAAATTATTGAAGAAATAAGCTGTATTTATCCATTAAGATGGTTTAAAAAATGATATGTAAAAAACAATATCAAGATTCATCAGTTTTTCAAACAATGGATGAACTTACCAGTCTGTGTATCTGGTCGACAACATTTTTAAAGTAAGCTAAATAGTGATAAGACCAGTGACAGGAAATATGATGTGTGAATAAATACCAGCCACTTAATATAAATATTAGCTTAATGCGTCATCTTTTAAACATGTCTGGAATATGAGCTACAGATAATATAATGACATATTTTAAAGAGTTGTGATGTTCAACAGATGATAAAATAAATCCTTTTCTAAGTTAGCTATGTACTTTGAATGTAGCATACTGAAGCCACCATGTTTTAAATATTGAAGGTTACTTTCTTGCTCCGTTAACTGAATAATTAAAATTTTAAATAATGTGAATGTTTCTTTTAAAAGACAAATCATCAAAGAAATCAGTCAGTATGCCAGTGAAAAATGAAGATGAAAGCCTTTATCACATTCATTCAAATCCTTTTGGTTTTTGTTCAGACCATTAAAGATATGCTTGTAAATGTTTGTCGACGTTTTACGACCACTATTATTTATTTTTTTTATAAATCATCACTAACACTAACAGGTGTCTTTAAAAATCTATAAGGTTCGTATTTTATGTAGATATACCATGTTTTTTCTAAATATATCATTTTTCTATTGACTATGGTTCAAACATCAACTACTGAATCGTTTGATCGACATGACATTAATTTAATAAAAAAATTAATGGGTATATTTACTGATGAGAGAAAAGAGAAAAAATGACTAAGATATTTATTTTTTTAGTACATGGACTCCTAACATAAGATTTAAATTGGCATGCTGTTCTAAAGTTTTAAATAATTGATCAATATAACATGTGCCATATTATAAACATTTTATGTCTGAAAGATATCATATTTTTTTCTGAATTATTTTGTTATGTAATCTGATAATTTCGGAGGAAAAAACCCTACTCGTTTTAGAAATAAAACTGCAACATTTCAGATTAAAAAGTTTGTTTTTGTGTTTTTGCGTTTCATTTTAAAACCAGACGTGTTTTGATACAACTAATATATTAATGAAAATAATAACGTTTCCTGGTAAACTGTTCAGTTAAAAATGAAAAATACAATGCAAAAAACAATTTAATGAATATGAATAATATTTTAGAGATCGGAAAATTCACTTAGTTATCGTTATTTCAGTTCATACTAAATAGAATATTTATTTTATACAGCTGTGGTATTGTTAAGATTTTTCTGTTTTTTTAGCTTCAACTATTGCAAAAGGTATCATTTAAATCCAAGCTATTCATAACTACAGTATCTTCAAAAATGACCCGTATGATATATCAACCGAGTTTATATCGAAAATCGGACGATACACGGAAGATAGTTTTTGATTACCTATCCAACAACTTGTATTGGTGCAACTTACGTTTCAATTGGGTTGCTATGAAACCCGCGTACTATGGAAACGCGTTATTTTATAGGGTCGTCGTACAGGACAACTTGAACAGATCCAACTGACTTGCATTGGATCCTGTGGTTGGATAATGTTTTTAAAGCTTAAGTAAGAAGTTGGATTTGTTTTTTTATGTTTAAGTTCTTCGATACTAAATTGATTAATTTTTCTTTGTAGAATCATGTTCTTTTCTGATAATAACCCAAATAGGTGCATCAGCAAGGTGTCAATAGACAGATATAATTTAGCAGTTATTTTGTTAAATGGCCTTATACATGTGCCTTCACTTTCTATTGACATAGAAAATGATAATTTGTATTTGACGGATGCAGTTTGAAGTACTTTTGAGGTTTGTGATTATAATGGATTCAACAGGAGGGTGATAGATAGAAGCAATATGAATCAAATTAGTGGACGTCAATTCTATAAGGTAAGTAAGGGTTGTTACACGGCTTGACAAGGGCGCGCTTTACGCGACCGAGGTAACCGTGTAACAACCATTTTGTCGCTTGGTCTTTGTTTCTAGATTGAATGATTAAAGTTATCAGGGTTTGATGGAAAGGACAAATTAGATAATTAGTCAAAAGAGTTTTGAGATATATTTATTCTGGTAAAATCTTAAAGTGGCAGATAAAATGGCAGAGGAAAGGTTTCGTTCTGTGGACAGACACAAAATAGATAATGTTTTAAATATTGAAACTCAAAAACGAAATACATCCTATAAAAAAGCTATCTTGTAGCTGATCTGAGTGATGGCTCCAATGATTAATCAATTAAGATTTTCTATTCAAATGACCCGTGAATGCATCAGTTATATACCACGGGCAATTAAATGGAAATTTGTGGTCATAAGAGTGGAACTATAAAACAATGCATTATGTTCTTAAACTTTTTTATGTGAAGAACCTCGGTCAATTTGCGTAGATACAACGATATTTCTTTCTATTACTTTAATTACAGTTTCAAAGCATAGTTAAATGGAACGTTGTATTACTCTTTTTAATATGAGTATCTAATGTGGCAAATAATATTACTAAACAAAAATTAGACTTTTTTTACAGAATGACCTTCATTTAGAAAGAAAAAGGAGTTGATGCTTTATCTGGGGTATATAGTTATGATGTTAATTTCTGGAATTCCGGAGGCTGTACCTATTCTTGATACAGAAATATAAATATTACATAATTTTGTTTAGTTCAAATGGTTATCTATCATTTAAACAATAAAATGCTTTCTTTGGTGATTCATTCGAGATAGAAACAGCCAAATCTCTCCAGTGATTCTGACATCATCATCGGGCAGTCCTTGAGTTTTCGAAGGTCGTTTTAGGTGTCGACCAATCGATAAACAGGGCGTGTCAATTTTAGTCCTGTTGGTTTCTTGTCAGTTTCAGCCGCCGCTGTAGATTTCGACCAATTGATAAATGTGGCGTGTAGATTTTTGTGGGGCTGTTTCTATTAAGCCATGAATTAACTATAACTTTCCGTAAGAAATAGAGGAAATAATTCTTGGTAGATGTAAATATATACTTTTTAGCAATCCCACAATCAAGATTTGATTACTTTTTTTATTGAATCTAGTATTCTATATTTTTCATATTCGTTTGGAAAGACCGCTGATGTACAAGAGAGGAATTGTAATCAGTACTCACAAGGAGTTCGCAATCGTCAACAATGCCTCCGTAAACAACATTTCCACCGCCTCACAAAGCTTCAAAGACCCTACAGCAAACATAAAATCGTTTGCCGTCGATGCTGTAAACGCAAAGATATACTATTTGACAAGAAAAACGATCTTTTAAAACAGACAATTACCTTGCCAGTTTTTGTGTTGACAAACATTCCGAATAGGAAAGGTACCAATGTTCAATTGACAAATTGTTCGTCTAAATTGATATAAACATAAAACAAATACAATGGAAAGAGATATCAGATGTATGAACTATCAATTTGTAACATTCAAAACATAATTAAAAACCTAAAAATGAAAAATTCCCAAATTTGTATTGGATTGGAAACAGCAGTGGTTGGGCTGGAAAGAAGATAATTGCACAGAGATTCCCTCGTTTAGACTTGAAATGCTACATCTAATTATTCTAAGCTTGACTTTGCAAAATCGATAACAATTTATTCAGAGGAAGGGTTCGTTTATATACATTAGGAAATGTGACTGCTTTCAAATGTATGATTCAACCTAAAGTTTTGAATTTTTCATGAATAAAAACAAATTCCAGAGACTTGTTTTGGATATCCGGATCGCCTCCTTTAATTAAGAGCGGAAATTGAAACAGTTCAAAAGGGTAAGTGACTGACAGATGAAAGAAACCCCAGAATATTTAGTCGAGATTCGAGGTTCAAAATTCGAGATTCGCTAGGATACAGGTTCCATATCCATGATTTAATATCTTACATACATGTACATTAAGTATAAGCAGGGAGGAAATAAAAAAACCCTTGTTTTTCTAGATGTCTGGAGTCGCCCATGTCGTACATATTGTAATTGTCATCTTAGAAACGTATATAATTATACAAACAGAAATTTATGTCATTACAATTTGACCAATCTGTAGTGTTTAACTAAGTATCACCGATGGGCTCGAGAGAAAGAATGTGTGATCAGGAAATTCTAACATTATGGTAAAAAGGTTGAGTATGGAACATGAATAATGCTTAAGCGTGTGCATATATTTACAATTCGTGTTGTGTTTTTACTCCATGGGAAAAATTTCCCTAAGATGACATCGTGATTGTTTACCAGTCAGTATTAAATTGAACCGGTTCATCTTCATGATCCTGTCCTCAACACTGTCTTATTCCTATGGTCGCGCGTCTGAATCGTATTTGCATTAAGAACAGGTTCAAACTGATACCCCTGGACAACAAATGGGTCCTCGTCCGAAAACGCCTCCATCATCAATTAATTTTTGTCGGTTTTCTATCTTCTGTTTTGATTCTGTGTTACACAAATTGAAACGTCACAAATTCGGAAAATCAAGAACGATAATCACAATGCGAGTTTCTCTAGCTGACAACTTTGGACTTTTATTTCGTTAAGTAAATGCTCAAAATAATTTTGTTCAATATATATATATATTTTTTTTTTTTTTTTTTTTTTTTACAAATACTCTTTGGTACATAGTTGACATTTACTGTAAAAATCCGTCTCCTATGACCTTTAAATATAATTGAAAATGTGTAGCAGTTCATAAAAAGGAAAACCACGCACTGGTTCAATAAAATCAAACGAAATTTGATCAAGTAAATTCGGGGATAAGGACTCAAATTACGACTGCTTAAATTGGCAGTTTGTAATTTCCTACCGCATCCAACATGTCATCAGACTTAAGGAACACCTATCAAAATATTAAATCGTAATTAGTTGTTTTTTTTATTTCGTAAGTTTTAATAAAAATCTAGTTTTTTATGTTCGTGTACATTCGTCGCCGATGAAAACAAGCCACCATTTTGTGACCGAATACGTGACGTTAGAGTTAACGTTGAAATTGTTTACGTCTTGTGTAGCCTGGCTAATTAAAAACTTCCACCAAGAACAATGCACTCTTTTAATAACCTTTTGAAGGCATATTGAAATATCTATTCCTTGGTTCTCAACGTTATTAAAAAGAGTAAGTTTTGGTTTGATTTTTACAAGTACATGATATGGAAGCTAATGCAATTTGCTGGAGTTTCGGGGCAAAAAATGACAAAACTTTTATCGGAGCATTGTGCAAACAATATTACGTTAATCGATTATAATTAGATTCTGGTTGTAACGCGCTTTCTGATTGGCTAAAAAATTATTTTATATCGATAAAGAATGTTGCATACGTCATAGTAAGACTAACGTCAAAACTGTATCAATACGTCTGATCGCTTCGCTGTTTATAAATCGTAAACTGACCAAACCATTTTATATCGTAATATGTTTTACGGTGCTACCGTTCTGGCGAGCGCAGCAAGAATTACACATACCTTGCATCATTGTCAACTTATAGTTTTATTTAGGTATCAATGAACATCAAAGAATTTTTGAGAGAGTATTGCTCTACAAAGTATACCAAAGGTACTAATTTTAAAGGTTATGATACATATAGCGCAACCCCCTTCCCAGAGAGAGAGAGAGAGAGAGAGAGAGAGAGAGAGAGAGAGAGAGAGAGAGAGAGAGAGAGAGAGAGAGAGAGAGCCCGGTACCTGATTGTAGGTGTGTAATTTCCCACCTTCAAATTTAATGGTCTGACTATATGCAATATCTACATAATTTTTTTAACTGTTTATTTTTTCATTTTATTCCTTTTTATTTATTTCAAAATGTCCTATTGTTTATTATTATTAGAACCATATTGACTTTACAGGGAAGTGTGTGTCTGATAAAATGACGCCATTGGATCGATGAGCACTGATCTAAATTTTCGCTTTGCACAGGTTTTGCGGGTAGAAGTCGCTTCTTTGCACTGATAAAACTTTGCTCATTATTACTCAAATATATATTATTTTTCACTGTTAAATAGCTATTTGAAAGTAAAGGAAAGCATACAAAAGTAGGTTAATGTTTCGAAACAATTAGATTACAATTTACACTTTATATTTTTATTGAATTTGTCGAATATTTCACCTCTGAATAAAGTCTTTAATTGCATATATGTATGTATACGATATGTAATTTTATAAGTTTAGGTTAATGAATACGAGGTTATCATGCAAAATATTTTAAAAAAATAAAAATATACAAATGAAAGCATAAAAACATTATTGCAAGAATGTTTCGAAACATTTTCTTTCGGCCTTAGATATACTATATCATCTCTTGTTCGACCTTTACACTAACCTGTACACAGCCAGTATTAAATATTTTACAATCTTTTATTCCTCTTCCTTTCAATACCAGCGCGATCAATTTTGACATATTTGTATGTCATATGTACATGACCCCATGTTAATTATCAAGATTCTCTAGTTTCGATGTTCAATAACCTGTTAATTTGGAAAGTAGAGTTTCATCAATTCACCCCTCAACCATAATTTAGTTGTATCGCTAATAAGTAATTGACTGTTCAATTGTTCATTATTTATGTTGTTCTGAGCCTAGTGGTACATGTAGTATTGGACATCAGTCGATATCAGTGTGGATAAAAGTACACCGGTTTTGAATTTTCAGATTTTACAATGTTCGACCAAAAACTATGTTTTAATTTTTTTTGAAAAGGTACAAATTAATATAGCCCTTGTGGGATTCACATTCATGACTTAGATTCGTAGTCAACTTTCTGATACATTGCGCTATGCTATTACGAAACAATATTGGGAAAGAAAACATTTTTATAACACCTGATTTATTATTCATTTCAGAAAAAATACGTTTCAAGATGGAGCTGTCCTAAAAATAAAAATAAAACAGTATTTAAAAAAAAAATATGATGTGCTGAGAAATAAAATAGTTGTAAACATTTTAAGTTTTTCATTAACATCAACCTTTAATTGATATAATCAGACATTAAACACTGTAGCTAACATTTACATACTCCGTAGTCTAATTTAAGTTTTAACTGTGCACATAAGAGAAAGCACATCCTGGCACAGGGATATTAAAATTGTATATCTGAACGAAAAACAAAACATACCACTTGAAATGCAATTTGAAATAATTAATGTACTTGTATATGATATCGCATAAACCTCATTAGTATAGAGAACAAAATCAATATTGGCAAAACGGAAGTACTATAACCACTAATTGATTATATGATTGTAACGGCCAAGTAGAGTCATATCCGCTTTATAATGATAATATCCATGATTTAACACTCAATGCTCACAAGTTATACATAAATAAAATGCTTTATTAACTTCAACAACTTAAATCAAAAACAGTACAGCATGAAGACGAGATATTAGAACCTCTTTACAAAAATATTTTGTTAAAAAGATGACGAAACTATACTCAATACCGTGTTTTATTTTTTTAGGGACATTGTTTTCCTGTTTTTATCTGTATCAATGTGTAAGTATAACGTTTTGTAAATTTAAGCAGCATACGCTTTTTCAGAAAATTGATTTTAAGATATACAATACATTCTGCATTTACAAAGTATTGTTCCTAATGTAATGAAAAATAATGCATACGCCAATTTTGATATTTATATATGGTCTTTTAGAATGTATTTTTTTTTCAAGTGATAAACCTGCAAATTGTTTTTGGATTTTTTTATAAAACGATACTGAAAAGTGAGAACTGAAAATGAAAAAAAAATCTTACCATTTAATTTTCTATATAAAGTTTCTATTATTCTTGTTTCCAATGGTACAATATTAACTGTATATGAGCATAATATAAAAATATGTCCCAAAAGATTGCAGAACAGATTTTTTTTCAGATATATTTAACTCAAAATCGCATATTTGTTCAATTTGAATTTGTTGGCTACAATTGAACTTAAAAGAGGTTGTTGATATCGTGTTACATTTAATAAAAATCAATAAAAAACCCCAATAATTTATATTTAGGTTATAATTTTAAAGAATTTACATACTAACCACAGCTTATTGTTGTATTTTATGGCTATCCATACACATTAGAATTTTTTTAAGAATAATTAAATATTGCAGAAACATTTGAAAAAAAAATCATCTTACTAAGCAAAGCAGTCTATATTTATATCTAATATCTAAATCTTTTTCTTTCTTTATCAAATTAAAGGTAGTCCTATACAAAATGGGACGCTGGTATTGATTTCTTTGCAGAACATCGCATGGTACTTCGACTGATTTCATGGAATATGATACTGTTCGGTCAAAATATCAAATAAGTCAATATAAAAATAAATGTTTCTTTTGTGGATCTTATTATGTAAAATTACATATGTTATCTTACAATGTTTGTTTTGTAATAATTGTCAATGTTAAAAATTCAGAGAAATTAATCTAATAAACATAGAGCATTAAAATTTTCCTAAAATCATTGTATATGGCTAAAAGGTTCAGTTGTCGTCTAAATTGATCATCATATCTTAGATAGAACAAACAACGTTTGCAATTCAGGGAAAACGTATAAAAGGTCACAAAAACAAAATGACTACATAAATCTAGAGACATTCGCTCTTAAATTTAAAAAGAATATGATAAAAAAGTATTTAACAGTTTCTACAAAACTCATTAACGAGAACACATATTGGAGTGTTCTATTAGACTCGCTGTACAATAGAATGTTTTTGTTAAAAAGACTATGAATCTTCTCTAAAAATTGTGGTTCATTGTATTAGAGACATTTTTTTCTTGTACTACTCGGCGCAAATCTGTAAATGTAGCAATCATAAAGTATATGATATATGCTTTGCTAAAGTAGTATACTTTTATTTTGATCAATTAAAAAATAACTAATTGGAAAGCTTTTAGTATTTACTAAAATCTGCATAGTATGTTTTATAAGCCTAGTAGTTAAAACCCTTGTCCCGCTTAGTATTTCTAAACTAATGGATATGGTTTGATCTATAAAACAAATACCAATATCAGATATTATATACTGTTCCCTTTTCCATAAACCTTAGCATTATCGATTCATTATTTCAATGAAAAATATCAACGTATATATTTTTAACTTTCAGAAAAAAATAGAAGGCTATAGGTTCCCAGTATATTCAACAGAATTCTGTCCAAGAAATCAGGTAGAATGGAACGGGAGGTCATCTTCTATCAACTGCAATGTGACTAATGGATATATGTGTGTACCTAACGAGAACCTAAACCAGCTGTTAGAATTGTGTTACGAAGGTCCTTCTATATGGTTTCCAGAAGGTAATTGAGGGGTTGAGATTTAATTAAAACGTGTACTTGTACTTGTATAACTACAAGTTTTCATTCCTTTGACAAATTGCGATTGTAATTTCAAGAACTCTTTGTTAAGATTTCGATCCATAAACATTATTCTGTTAACAGGCTTACGCGTAGCCTAATAAAATACATATACTTTTTTTATGCCTAGATTATGTTTTCCCTACGATGTTTAATAGGTGTGTTCTAGCCTAGCCTACCATAAGTTGGTTAGTTTAAGTACATAGAAGAAGTCGTGACCTATAGATCATGCGCTACTTTGACCTCTTGACCCATAATAATGTGAATTCATATGACTTTTCATTGAACGCCACACTTGTCTGATGAATAAACTAAACTGAAAAATATTGTAACATGATATGTTAAAGAGCTAAAATTCTAATAAATGTATTGACAGGCATAGCGCTCTATTGTATGAAGGCCAACTCTTATTTTCATCTTTATTAAAAACAAAAAATGGTTACAAACAAAGATAATTGTTCGCTGCAATAATTTTTAAAGAACAATGATATTGCTTTTATTATCATAAAATTATAATTTGTCAGAACTATGGAAATGGTTAAAAAGACATTTTTTTTTTTTTTTATAATTTATTGTTTTTGATTCATATATACTAATACTAATGTTGACATCAATAAATTCAGTTTTTATAAATTTTATACACATGCATACTCACTCACACACAAGTATATTTACATACATTTTTCAATATTAGTGGTAAATGGTTACTTTGCTTCACTAGTTGTTTTATAACAAATTTTAAAGACATCTTGCACTGATATTGTGTCTACTCCATATGGCATACGCTCTGCCTCCCATTTGTTGATTGAGGTTGGAATAGCCTCATTTTTATTCAAAAAATTATAAAAGATTTTTGAACATTTTTCAGAAGATATGAGAGGTTCAAAAAATAAAGGTACATATGGATTAGGAAGTCTTTTGAAAGAAGACCTATCTATTAACAATGATTTCAAATATTTTGAAATAGCTGTAACAATACTATTGTATTGCATCACACAACTGTCAGATAGGTTGTATGTGTTTTTAAGAACTCCAAAGTCTAAAAGATTACAATCATCATCAAAAAAATCTTTCACAACCTTTAGTCCCTTTTCATACGAGGATTTAAAAAATTGGTTTGTTGTTAACTTTTATATTAAAGTTATACCACACTGGAATAAAATGAAATTTGTTTTTAAAATGCGGAGAGTAAGTAAAAGATTTCATATAACAAAAAGACATTTTGTTCATTTACTTGTGTTTGGAAGCTATTAAAATTCGTGAAGATTTAATGTAATTCATAGTATGAAAAGAGGCACCAGAAAGTAGTTTACAATATATCATCCTTTTAATTTTTCTGTACTTAAGGAATGAAATCAATATTTATTAGTTTTATACGATATAAAATGGTTCGGGACCTTTGA
The DNA here is from genome assembly GCF_025612915.1 of Magallana angulata. Taxonomy (NCBI): domain Eukaryota; kingdom Metazoa; phylum Mollusca; class Bivalvia; order Ostreida; family Ostreidae; genus Magallana; species Magallana angulata. The sequence goes on along the minus strand of NC_069117.1, from coordinate 623,465 downwards.
ATCGTAAAATGTTTCAAACCATTTTATATCGTATAAAACTAATAAATATTGAATTCATTGCTAATAATTTAATTTGTTTACTCTTCATTGTAAACAAAAACGGTCATTTGCTCTTTAAAATGACATAAAATTGAACAAAATTCAAACGTAACGTCGGGCGTATTGATACTTTTTTGACGTTAGTCTTACTATGACGTACATGTATGCGTCATTCTTTATACGATATAAACTAATTTTTTTTCAGAAAGCGCGTTGCAACCAGAATTAAATTATAACTATATAACGAGACATTTCTAATAATAATCAAACATTAAGCGTCTGACAATCGTATTTTTATAAACAGGATACAAACAGGATACAAAGCTTTATTTGCGTCATGTTTTTGTTCATATTTGTTCACACTTTCAGATTTTAAAACTTGGTTTTTTCTTTTCAGCATTTGAAATATAAGCAAACTAATGCATGACCTCAGCTCTATACACTGTACCTTGCTTTTAACTCGAAGCTTGACTCTCAGATACAGTTAGTAAATAGAACATTTTAAACGATTAAAACAAAAGAAAAATGCACTAAAACAAAGAAAGAGCACAATTTATTTTTCATCTTTTATGTACCTATGTATTTCTAGCAGCGAAAATAATCTCCGTTTAGACTGAAAATTCTGAGCATTTTAACAAAACACGTTGCATTATTCAAACATTACATAGAGATTGTACCGAATTACTAATATAGCTTACTCCATTTATATTTAAATCGCTTATTTTGAGATTCCGCGTTTTTTGAAATAGAAATAAATCAGCAGTTTTAGCCTCTTATATTCTTTGTATTATATTAATGGTTATAATGAAATCGTCCATTTTGAAATATCGCTTATATAAGTCACTGGTAGGTCCCGAGAAATGATACTGAGTTGTTTTCATAACGGTTATATTTAAGAACTCCCCTCGTCACGGATGGTCAGACAGTAAATATGCCTGACTGACCGGTTGATAAACATAGGTGTGAAATTAATCAGTTTTCACTGTATGTGTTTTTATACTTCTTTTAATTTTTTTTCACTGTTAAATTCTTTGTTTTTACGTATACGGGCCTGTTGTGGCTAGACGTAAAAAAACCGAATATTTAGACACTAATTTTGAGCTATAGTCTGTCCCATGATATTTTTGCCGCATATTTTCTTGAATTATTCGACATTTATAAATACCTCTTGGTTCAGACGATGTTCATTCAATAGTATGAACAAATCTTAAGATTTCCCCTTTGAAACGCTTCCTCTAGCTTGTCGGGTATCAATACACGGCTAAAAATAAAAAAAAGTCTACAGGGGTTTTCGATTGCCAAGTAGATGAAGACGCCCGAATGATAACGTTGAAAAATTGCGCGAGGTGTCCAAAGTACTTCCTAATAGAGAAAAGATGTCAACGTTCCCCATTATAAATCTCCGTAGAAAATCTGTTTTCGTCCCCGTGAATTTTTATGAGGCAAAATGATAATATGTGAATAAAGTTATCTTGGAAACTTTCCCTTTCATCGATTTCAATTGCACGTCTGTCACAAGTATGCGTATTTTTATCAAAAATTGTTTAAACATGCAGCATAAATATCTTGGGACAGACAATATGGAGGCTATTGATAATAAGTCAAAACCTAAATTCGAAATAGCTGAGGATTTTGAGATTTGATGATAAACAAGCAGTAATTCAGCAGTAATTCAAGTGTTTGCGATTGGGCATTTTGATGAGGTTCAATGAAACTCACAAAACTTCCCGATATTTATTTTAAACTTTTAAGGTCTAATATTTCATGTTATCTGTTCACTGTAATAGATAAACGGTGACCAAATAATTTGTTGGGGTTTGTTTTTTTATATTTTAGACCGGGTTTGAACTTTTAAAGTTTCACGTCAGTCGATTTCTTTTATACTGAGTTATGGATATATTGAAATAATTTGCTTGGTCCCCTGAATTTCAATATATCCGGAGAAGGTTGTAGAATGTATATCACTTTATAATATGTTATAAATGCATCATATTTTGCTATTTTGCGAAGGTGAGCAATCGGCTGTCTCATTTACGAAAGTCTATGTTTGATTTGATACGTAAAATTCCAAAATACAAGCAATAGTTCCCCTTAAGTTAAAAAGCAAAATGAAAATAAAACGAAAATGCAAACAAGCTAAACTCACCGTCACAAGTAAAAATGTCAACGCTTTGAAATATTTAACTTTAGCATACTTATCAAAATAGTCACAAATATATTTTGCACGCTTCAAATAATTCCTTTGCAGCACGTAAACTGTTTCACAACTAGCAAATTCACCTTTGTAAGATAGAACCATTTATCGTGGTGCGTCCAACATGGCTGCTTCAAACAAAGAACCTAGTTTTCCATATATGAAAAACCGAACCTGAAGTTATAAACTGATTGACTTCTCTTTTTTTTCCGTACATTATTCAAATTTGAAACAGAATTAGCCCATGGTTTTTGCAATTTATATTTTCCTTTCTATAAGGATAATTTTTGCTAAATTACGTTGTAGTTCTTGAGAAAAAGTTTTGTAAAAATGTACCGCCCCTTTTTTGCATTTTCGAGGTTTTCTCTGCTCTGATTAAAGATCGGTCTTTTATTTCTGCAAATTTTATTCACCATACCAAAAGGATGCCTTGTGGTAAATTTGATTAAAATTAGCAAAGTGATTTTAGAGAAGAAGTTCAAGATGTAAAAACTTTACGGACGGACGGACGGACGGACAGACGGACGACGGAACAAAATGTAATCAGAAAAGCTCAATTGAGCTTTAAGCTTAGTTGAGCGAAAAACTCTTTAGGATAATCAGAAACCTTAAGGATACAAAATTTTACCAAAATCAATAACATCAAAACCTAAGATTTTGAAACGCTTTATACAACCATTCCCCATGACAAATTAAAATATAGGCTTTTTGATATAATCGACGCTTGTTTCTTCAAGAAAAATGGAACTCATAAAAATGCTCATCTTGTCATTAAACACCTGAGAAATTATTTTTGTAAAACCATTCTGATTGCACACAAAAGTACTCTAAAGTTGACATTAAAAAGATGATTGAGTTTCTTATTGACAACAGTTATGTAGTTTTTGGAAATCAAGTCTCCAAAAAATCTATTGGAATTTCCATGGGTACCAATTCTTCCCCATTGTTAACGGAACTATTTTTAAGAAGCACAATTTATTAAAAACTTGTACATGAAAAAAAAAATCACTCGCTGTGGCCTTCAACTCAACATTCAGATATATCGACGACGTATTATCAATTAACAATTGTTATTTCCACACTTAAGTCGACAACCCAACAACAAAACTTTATGATAAAGTGATGACTTCAATTTTTCTCTGGTCAACTTTCCTTTCTTATGTAGCAATATACCTTCATCACCCGCATATGGTGTTTTTGTCTCTCAGTTAATTTGATACGCAAGGACATGCTCTTTGTATGAACAGTGTCTAAGGCGAGGGAAGCTACTGACAAACAAGTTGATAAAACAGGACTATCAACAGTCTCGCTTGAAGTCATGTTTTATACGTTCTATGCTCGATACAACGACCATGTCAGCAAATACAATCCTTCACTAGGTCGAATGATGACTGACGTTTTTCATACTAATTGTTAGACCATTATTAATCACATAATTGTCTCCAGACGTTTCCGGCTTTTTCTCGATTACGACAAAGAGCACACGGCGGGTGCGACCGGTCAGCAGAGGATGCTCACTCCTCCTAGGCACCTGATCCTACCTCTTTCTTTTTTGGGGTCCGTGTTGCACTGCTTTGAATTTGTATTTCGTCTATGGATTAGTGAGATGTTGACAGTTTGTCATTGTCATTTTTCATTGGGTCTGTCTTAAAAGAAGGTCGATTTTGATTTCTTTGCACACAATGTTAACGTTTGCGCAATATAGTAATATGCACGTTTTTTCACTTTACGCATATTTTAAAATATAATTTAAGCTTAAATGAATAGCAAATGACAGAAAAAAATCTTGTAGTTAAATACAATGGTGTAGAATTGCAATTTCAATTTTTCCTTTAAAAGATTCTAAATTTTTAAAAAAATTTGAATAAATTTGAAAATCATAACAATAAAAAAATTCGTTAAAACAATTTTTTAAATTGTTTTAACAATTCAGAAAATTATAGATACATTGGGATTATTTTAATTTGTTCAGAGTTTAAAAATTGTTCAAACAAATTGAGGAATTGAAAAACCAAAAGAGCACTTATACGCCAACGTAGATTATAAAATGTAAAAGAAAAAATCATGAGGTAGCACTCAGCACTTTTGGATAAAATAACTTTTATGGCATATTATCAATTTTATCAGAACTGGGAATTGATGTAAGTAAAGGCTAGTGTTTGTTGCTTAAATCCATGAAATGATTTTAGATAATAGTTAGAATAAAAAGAGATGTCTCAAGTTCAAAATAATGTACCTAATGTAGGATCATTAATTAAACTCGGACGTAAATCCTCAATTTACGACTTTGACTATGGAGCTTGCTTTACACAGTTAAATTACAAGTTACGGACGAATGAAAACTATGTTGATAAAAAACTAATAAGTTATAGATCAGCAAGTTTCTGATCTGAAAAGAAGCAATATGCACATGATACGAATTATCAATCTAAAGCAAGGAAATATCTTGAGGACGTCTTAAAAGCTGAAAAATCGTAAAAAAGACACAAATTAAAGGGCAAGATATTAGAAAAAGCACAACCTAAGGATATGTTTTCTATGACCAGATAGCTGCGCTGACACATTGAAGTGTACTATATAGTGTGCTGTATCAAACCTTTTCATTTACTTGTTGGTTTGACAAATCTGTCACCAATTTATAAATCAAAGCGATGAGACTGGAACTCTCTCACTTGTGATCAAGTCATTGACAACCTTAATAAGTACAGTATTTAAAACGTTATATTTAATCAACGCAAGTAGATTTGCATTTCTAACAGATCAAAAATATATGCGGGGTCTGATGCTAGGGCAATCTTTATAAATGTCAGTAATTTTTTCAGTACAATTGTGATGATTTTTTTTAATCCAAAGTATATTAATTACATATTGCATATGTGTGTAACCTATTTTCAATTGATGATATTGTTGTTTAGTAACTTGCAATGTATCGTACTTGTATATATAAACTGTATTATTTAACATCATTTTGGACGCTGGAATTCGGTTTCTTCCGATCTCCAGGTAGACAGAACAAATCAAAACTGTTTGTTTGTAACCTTAACGCATATAAACACATATTTATGTTGTGGTGGGACTTTAAGGTTTCATTTGTGATCATGGTTTAAAGTTTTGACTCGGACTTTTATCATTTCAACTAAAGAATACACGATGGAACTAATGTCATCATTAATGTCTTCCGTTTCCAACGGAAGACCTTATAGTGATTGTAATGTTTCTTATTATTATTTTTTTTTTCCTTTTTTTGTCCACAAGATTTCTCAAAGATGGCTGGATGGATTTTCTTGAAATTTTCAGGACTAATAGAAAATGATAATATCTCTAGGCTTTTTTTTTATTTTTTCAAAATTCACTTCCTGTCGTCCGTTTCCTGTCCCGCGACAAAAAACTACGGACAATGAGATCTCAGAAACGATCAAGACTTGAACATCCAAACTTTGAGGGATGATAGACCTATAGTTGTAGATATGTTTAAACTATTTTGTTTTGTTCGTCGTAACTTCCGGTCGTCACCGGAAGCACTTCAAAAATAACTACTTTTTTGCATAAAATTCCTTTTCCATAAAATAAATATAAACGTATAAATCTATGCAAAGGTTATCTATGCGATCTTAACTCAACAAAAAAATTCTACTTCCGGTGAGATATCTCAAATATCTCAGGTTGCTTTTTTGAAACACATTTTGTACAAACGAGATCTCAAAAACTATAAGAGATCAAAGCACAAAACTTTCATGGATGATAGACATAAGATTGAAGATGTGTTTAAACAGTTTCATTTTGTCTTCCGTCACTTCCGGTCAACACAGGAAGAGTTTAAACAAATCGAGCTTTTTATCAGTTTAACTGTTTTTCTTTGATATTTGTAGTGAGCTTGATGAACAATAATGTACAAAAGGGAAGTATACAAGAAATATTTAATATAATTTACATTGAGCTCTTCCGTTTGTCCGTTTCCTGTCCCGAGAAAAAAAATCTTATTTCGATGAGATCTCAAAAACGGTGATGACTTAAACAATAAAACTTTGTGGGATGATAGACCTATAGTTGTACATGTGTTTACACTATTCTGTTTTGTTCGGCAACACTTCCGGTCATCACCGGAAGCACTTAAAAAATAACTACTTTTACGCATTAAATTTTTATGCCATATAGTGGATAGATAAGTATAAATCTATACATAGGTTATCAATGCAATGTTATATCAACAAAAAAATTCTACTTCCGGTGAGATATCTCAAATATCTCAGGTAGCTTTTTTGAAACACAATTTGTACAAACGAGTTCTCAGAAACTATAAGTGATCAGAGCACAAAACGTTCATGGATGATAGACATTTAATTGAAGATATGTTTAACCGGTTTCATTTTGTTGTCCGTCACTTCCGGTCCACACAAGAAGAGTTCAAACAAATTGAACTTTTTATCAGTTTAACTGTTTTTCTTTGATATTTGTAGTGAGCTTGATGAACAATAATGTACAAAAGGGAAGTATACAAGAAATATTTAATATAATTTACATTGAGCTCTTCCGTTTGCCCGTTTCCTGTCCCGAGACAAAAAACCTTTTTTCGACGAGATCTCATAAACGGTGTCGACTTTAACAATCAAACTTTGTGGGATGATAGACCTATATATGTACATGTTTTTAAACTATTTTGTTTTTTTCGGCGTAACTTCCGATCGTCACCGGAAGTACTACAAAAATTACGTTTTTTCTTTATTTATTTCTTTTACATGGAATGAATATATCAGTAAACAATCTTAGATGTGTCATCTTTATAATGTTAAATTTTCAAATAAGTGTTACTTCCGGTGAGATATCTCAAATACCTCTATGTAGCTTTCCTTTTTACAAATTTGATGCCCGCAAGATTTTTGTCACTGTAAATGATTGAGACACAAAGCTTTCATGAGTGATAGACATTTGATTGATGATATGTTTAGCGGGTTTTTTATTTGTCAACTGTCACTTCCAGTTTTCACCGGAAGGATTCAAATAAATCATATTTTTAACAAGTTTAACTGAATTTCTTGGGTGTTTCATGTAGCCTGATAAACAGTGATATACGCTAAGCAAATGTACGAAAAATACCTGCTTTTTTATTAATCACTTCCGTTCGTCCGTTTCCCGTCTCCAGACAAAAACTATTGTTTCAAAGAGATTATAGACTTGGCAGAAATGTTAATAATCAAACTTTGAGGAAAGATTGACTTATGGTTGTAAACATTTTTGTTTAGTTCGGCATTACTTCCGGTCGTCACAGAGAGTGTTTCAAAAATTGATTTCTTTTTCAATCTCGTTGTTTTACATGGAAGTAACGTCTTGATATATCATTCACAATAATTATCATATCAACTATTTTCTCTATTTGAGAGAAGCAATGTCTACGGTTTAATTGATTCATGTATATCAAAACGGAAGACCTTTTTGTTGCTTTTGCAACAAGAGTCTAGTTAAAAAACTAATTTAAACTTAGCCATCTTTAAGCAGACTAGAAGAAATGAGATAATATGTTTACATTCTTCTTATAAATTTAAAAAATAATAATTTACGTACAAACGTTAACAATACTACTTAAACGTTTAACATTAAGAAATTAATACCACAAACTTGTTACGCTTATTACGCTTGTTTTAAAAATATTTGAACTATTTGCTTTTATTATTTTTATTTAAAAAGTATATACTGACAAAAATGTTAGAATAATAATTCCATTTTGAAGAAATGACAATTTTTTTCTCTACTGAATCTTTCAATATTCTTATCAAAAAATATAAAAAAGGGTTAATTTTCAATATGTTTAGCTTACTGCAATATATCTTTCTTGTCTCCATGTTCAATTTGGTTAATATTCACACATTTAACATTAAACAGAATTTTAATTCATTCACATAAAACCTCTTTTTATTTAAACGCCGAGTGCATAAATCATTTAACAAATAGTATTCAATTTTTTGGAATCCAGAAAACAGCTACTTTTAAATAAAATATGATAGGGACTCTGCCTAACTAGAAAAACAGTTACCAACACAAAACTGCAATTGAAAACTTTGTGGATGTATTTTATCGATCGTTTCAATGATCTTTTTTTTTGATTTATGAAATCGTTTTACTTTATTTTGAAAGTTTTAGTAGTATCTACAAAAATTTAAAACAAAACAGTGGTAGAATTGTTTTACAAACTGTTTTGTTGATATGAATCATTAAAAAATGCACACAAAAGTACAAATTTTACATATATTTACATCAGATAAATGGATAAATTCATATGAAATAAAATATAGCAATATTTTTTTTTTCAGTTAAATATAACGAAATGACAATTAAAGTATTTTCAACAAATATTTTTCCTAATCAATAATCAAATGAATGATATTGTTGTCTTTTTTATATTAAATGTTACCTTTTATTCGTTTTTTAATTGTTTAAACTATATAATATAATTTAAGGTTTTTGCCCGTTACTACTGAAGATCACCAGCCATATTTATGGATACAGCTGTTCCAGTTTCACTAACGGATGTCCTACGACGGTTTACCGGTCATCTAATAGTTTCGAATGTAAGTCCTATATTCTTACACATTAATGGGGCAAAAACTGTTATTGCTTCCATAACTTTTTGGTAATATTTAATAATTTACACATATCTGTAAAAGTAGCACAGTTGATACTTATCCCTTTTCACTCATAAAAGTTTACAGGAACGAAAACAAATTTCTTACAAAGATTTATAATGGGAAAAGTTAACATCTTTTCTTCATTCGGAAATACTCGGGACACCTCGTGCAATTTATCAACATTGTCAATCGGGCTTATAAACGGCTGATGCAATGCAAAATCCCCGTAGACTTTCTATTTTAGAATATGTATTGAAACCTGAAGCGGCAGGGAAGACGTTTCAAAACAGGTAATCTGGAACTTTTTATGTTAGTGGATGAACTTAGTTTGAGCTCAAAGTTATTTATTATTATAGAAATATCAAGTAGAAAGTGTTGGAAAGGGGACAAAACTCGGGACAGAGTATAATCAAGTATGTGTATTAATAAACGGATATAAAAAATAGATAACAAATACAAACATTTTAGGGATTGCAATCGGTTAAACAATTTATAATCGGTTAATCGCCGACCGATAAACCAGTGAATCGTATAAAAATTACTCTTCAGACATAAATATTTTTTCTATTTCATTCTCAAATAAACTTTATTAATACCTGCATCAAGACTCGACTCGAAAAAAAATTATTTGCATAGTCCAGTTTGAATAGAACACATCATTTAAAACAAGAGGCCCATAGGGCCATATCGCTCACCGGAGCAACAAAGACTTTAAATGGGCGTTTAAAGGATATTGTGCCATATGGCCCCTCCGTAAAATAACAAAAAATAGATATTGTAAAGTGTTCGAATTTTAATCTTTTTTGCATAGACGTAATCTTTGACATTGTACCTTTATGGAATGCTATTTTTACCGAGAATAAGAAAATCCTACGCAAGATATAAAACTAAACATTCGGTAGAGGTAAACTGTTAACTTCCAATTCCCTATATTTCCGTTCTGTCCTCTCTTTCCCCACCACTTTATACTTTAAAAAGCGATCATATTATACGAGAGCATATAGGTACATTTTCTTCCTCAACTACATACTAGTTGTTGTATTTTTTATACAAAAATATGTTATGATAGATATTGTATTTGATTAAAAAAATTTCAATTGATATGACGAAGAAAATTGTTCCTCAATACACCGAATTCCTCAAATTAAAAACATTCAAAATTTTAATTTTTTCCCCATTATAATTAAACGACTGACGTTTCCCTGGCGTACACTCGTCTGACTTTTATAACCTTACTCATACTTGATTGATGAATGCACTGGAATGGAAAATGTTGTCACGTGACATATTAAAGAGCTATAAAAATCAATGTGTTGACAGGCATATTACACTATTTTACTAAGGCCAATTTATTATTTTCATCTTTATTCAAAATTGCCAAATGGCTACAAACCAGGATAATATCCCGCTGTAATATTTTCTAAGAAACAGAGATAATGCCTTTATCCCTTAACCGAAATGTGTCAGAACTATGAAACTGTTTATAAAGTGTCGTTTTAATTAACTTGTGTCTGAAAATATATCAAAATTGATGTAGATTTTATTTAAATCGCTGTATAAAGAGCGGTCCCCAAAAAGTAGTAACAGCATATCATACTTTAAATTTTTGTACAAGTATTTAACGTTTAGCGAGACAATTCTAATGATCAACCAAAATTTCAGCGTCAAACGTATAATTATAAGCAAGCTACAGAGCTCACAATTCTGCTAGGTTTAGGTCATATTTTGTTCACACGATTTAATTACATTCAGCTTAAGATTTTTAACTTGGTATTTCCTATTCAGCATTTAAAATGGAAACAAAACATAAATGGCCTTAGATCTGTGTACAAACATAGAATTGTGAGCAAAGCTCTGTATCTTGCTTATAATTCTAGCTAAACACTCAGAAATGGTAAATAAATAGGAACTGTAAACGATTAAACAGAAAAAAACCCATTCATTATAACAAGTAAAGAGCACAATTTATTTTTCAAAATGAAACATATATATACCTTCATATTTCCGTCAGCGATTTTAAACTCTAATAAACTTGAAAAAATGCTGAGCATCTCAACAAAACACATTGCATTAATCAGTGGTCAACTGTCTGATTTACCGAAGTCTCTGTTTGATTTGATACGTAAAAATTACAAAATACAGGCGATAGTTTCCAGGTTACAAAGCATAAATAGTGAAAAAGAAACGAAAATCAAAACAAGCTAACACCACCGTCATATTGGAAAACTTTGAACGCATAGAATATTTAACCTCCATTTACTTCATAAAATCGGCATCAATGTATTTTGCATGTTTCAAAGATTCCCTTCGCACGCGAAATGTTGCACAACAAACAAATTCATCTTTGTCAGATCGACTCGTTCATCATACGTCATGGCTGCTTATTTTGCTTATTTTACCAACTTGGAAATCAACAATTGTCAATGAATTCCAAAATACGCATTGTTGTCCATCAATGTTTACAGCGAATACAAATATACTGGTCTGTAAAATATCCTGAAAATATGTCAATGTATGAAATCTAACATATGTACATGTACTATATATCTCACTGATATCTATCTGATATTCATGTTCTTATCTAATGTTTGCATATTTGATTAAACGGCCATGACAACTACGGCAAACAAACAAAAAGTCTATTTAGTTTTTTATATACATGAGGGTAAATATCTGAATTATAATTGTCAGTTGTTTTGATATCGGTACTAGATAGAAATATGAAAAGTACATTTATTTGGGCTAAGGTCATAAAATACATGTGTAACTCAGATTTGAAACAGAATTGGTTCAAAAATGATTATTTACGCTATGCTAAAATACGTTGAATTTGACTCTTGAGAAGAAAATTTTTAAAAATGCACACCCTTTGTTTTATATTTTCACGGTTTTCGCTGCTTTGAATAAAGATAGGTCTTTCATTTCTGCAATTTATATTTGCCTTCCCATAAGGATGTTTTGTGCCAAATTTGGTTGAAATTGGCCAAGCAGTTTTAGAGAAGATCAAAATGTAAAAAATTAGCAGGATGACAGATGGACAAACGGACGACGGACAAAATGTGATCAGAATAGCCCAATTGAGCTTTCAGCTCAGGTGAGATAAAAAACAAGAGAAACAAATTCTACACATAAAAAATGAGGTTACGTGAGTCGTGCAACATTGTCACCCTCACCATTATCATCACTTTCATTGCATTTTGTGTTCAAAAGTATTATCTGATTTATATCTATAGATGATACCAATGATACCTGCTGATGAGATTATCCTTTCAGATAGCGCTGAATACCTGGTAGAATGATGATTGTTGATTTTTCTGCGAAGGTCACTTGTTTCTCAATGTATTGCTTAAAGCAAACTTTGCAGTTGATACGATAGTCTGTGCGACAAGATAGGTAGTAAGCTGATAGGTAGTAACAAGTTAAACCCTGTTTTAGCCTGTTTACTCTTTGTATTGCAAGAGGGTTTTCCTGTTTCTTGTAACTATCCCTAACTGACTACTTATTTAAATATAATTTTCGCCATTAAACATGAAATTCTTCAACTAAGGAAAATGTTCAAGGAGCTTGAATAGGGATTCAGTTGATGCAAGCCTAATCGTTCTACTGTCCCAAAACTTCCAGCAGGTCTCAAAACCTTCATAGTGTAGGATATTCGTGTACAAGGAAGTGACAACCACAGTAACAAGATGTTATGTTCTGGAAGATGTCACAGTAATGCGTTGTATTGAAGTATTATGCAGTGACCTAGTAGAATGAAGGCAAATCTTCTACCTGTGGACAGAAGTGAAGGTTTATAGTTAAGTACTGATTCTGATGGTTGTTCTTCATTATTAGTGTATTCCGTTTTCAACGGAAGACCCTCTTGTTATTCTTCGGTTCCTTTTTTCATTAGGGTCTTCCGTTTCCAACGGAAGACCCTCTTGTTATTAGGGTCTTCCGTTTCCAACGGAAGACCCTCTTGCTATTCTACGGTTTCTTTTTCTTTATTAGGGTCTACTGTTTCCAACGGAAGACCCTCTTGTTATTCTACGGTTTCTTTTTATTATTATTAAGGTCTTCCGTTTTCCTCTTGTTTTTCTTCGGTTTCTTTTTATTATTATTTTATTTTTTATTTTTTTTCTGACTCCTTCTCGGCTTTATATCTCAAAAAGTTTTTATCCGATTTCAATGAAATTTTCAGAACTTTTGTGAAGTTACCTTGCCTAAAAGATGTTAAAGTTTCAGCATTTATGTCACTTCCGTTCAAATTTGGCGGCCATTTTTAAATTTAAAAAAAGTGATTTTGTCCGGAAGAAATCTCCGTGAACTTTAAAGATAACGCTTTGAAATTTTTCCTGATGATAGATGTATCAATTCTATAATGTACTGGGGGGTTAAAATTTTGTTCATCAATTTTGCTCAAAACCGGAAGCAGTTCCAATTTTTGGAAATTTTTATTTTTTTGAACAAAATAAGTGTTTGAAAATCGGACGATGCATTACAGAGATATCGGGGTTTAAAAAATGATTTTTCCGGAAATTTTGATTCCGCGTCCTTGGTTTAAAAAATAGCCAAAAATAATTGTTAAGTCGTACTTGAACACATTGGGATTTTTTTTGGTCAACTCGTTCTTGAAATCAGAAAGGTTTTTGTTAATTCGTACTTAAAATCATTCGGATTTTGTTAAGTCGTACCAGGAATAATTCGATTTTTTCATCTTTTTATTTTAGTTTCTCTTGTTGTTGGTTTAAGAGCTCTGCTTGTTACAGGAACTTCCGGCTTTACTTCCGACATTAACGGAAGACCCACTCGTTGCTTTGCAACGAGATTTGCTCTAGTTCCCTATTATTATTTTTTTTCTTACAAAATTTGTGCAGGCGATATCTCGGAAATGGCTGAACCGATTTTCGTGAAACTTTCAGATCTAATTGATATTATTTTGATGATGTCGTTTCTGTTCTTGAGAAAATGACGTTTTAGTGATTTTCAGAGGGTCGGCTTGTCCAGGGATCTCCTCCTAAACGGTAAAAGATATTGAGTTCAAACTTTCAGGGATTGTAGACAAGAGATTGTAGATTTGCAATTTGGCATTCAAATTTGTCATGCTCAGAAGGCGTTAAAGCTCGCCTGGTCCCGAAAATTGAGACTAAAACAACGTCGTAAGTTTTCATGGTTTTCTTGGTTTATCACTTTTCTGAAAAATGTTTTGTTAACACATGTAATGCAAAAAAATATGCATTTGATATCGAGAAAAAGTGGCTGGCCCCTAAACTTAGGGGTCCAAAGGGCTCTAAAGTCTTTCATCTGTAGTTCTTTACTGAGGGATATTTTGTAAACAGTTATAGAAGCAAATATGTTTATTTTACAGTTATGTATCCAAGCAATGTAATGATTTTATCGTGTTACGTAATTAGGGGTTTTTAGGGGCCAAAAGTCCAGAATTTTGATTACATATATCTCAGAAAGGAAAAATATTTTGAAGTGCAGTATAGAAGAAAAGATGCTCAGAATGATGTATTAAATCATATGCAATTTTCAAAATTTCGTTAAACAGCCCCTATTAGGAGTTTAGGGATCGGCCCCTAAAATGTTCTTTCCCATATATCTCAAGAACGGTAACGAATTTCAAAAAGTTGTTGAACAAAATGTGTTCAGATTTGAATGACCTTTTATTTGATATCAAGAAAAAGGGTCTGGCCCCTAAACTTTGGGTCCAAAAGGCTCTAAAGTCTTTTATTTGTAGCCCTTTACTGAGGGATATTTTGTGAACGGTTATAAAAGCAAATATGTTTATCTCACAGTTATGTATCCAAGCAATGTAATGATTTTATCATGTGTTACGTAATTAGGGTTTTTTAGGGGCCAAAAGTCCAGAATTTTGATCACATATATCTCAGAGAGGAAAAATATTTTTAAATGCAGTATAGAAGAAAAGATGTTCAGAATGATTATTAAATCATATACAATTTTCAAAATTTCGTTAAACGGTCCCTATAAGAGGTTAAGGGATCAGCCCCTAAAATGTTCTTTCCCACATATCTTAAGAACGGTAACGAATTTCTAAACAGTTATTGAACAAAATGTGTTTAGATTTAAATGACCTTTTATTTGATATCAAAAAGGGGGCTGGCCCCTCAAATTAGGGAACTTAAAGGCTCTAAAATCTTTCATTTGTAGCTCTTTACTGAGGGAAATTTAATGAAAGGCTATAAAAGCAAATATGTTTATTTTACAGTTCTGTATCCAAGTAATGTAATGATTTATTCAGATGTTATGTAATAATAATATTTAAGGGTCAAGAGTCCATAAACTATGACCAGCTATATCTCAAAA
Organism: Magallana angulata; assembly: GCF_025612915.1. NCBI lineage: Eukaryota > Metazoa > Mollusca > Bivalvia > Ostreida > Ostreidae > Magallana > Magallana angulata. The sequence goes on along the minus strand of NC_069117.1, from coordinate 608,300 downwards.
AGTAATTTTTTTTTAAATGCAGTATATAGAAGAAAAGTACTCAAAATGATGTACTTTATAAAATGCAACCTTCAAAATTTGGTTCAGCGGCTCCAATAAGATATAAGGTATTGGCCCCTAAAACTTTTTTTCAGATATCTGAAGAACGGTGACGAATTTCAAAACATTTGTTGAATAAAGCTCTTATCCCTGAAACAAAATAGTATCTGGCCCTTAGAATGTAGACCCTGGTTTTCTATTATAAATCATGTTTAGCTGTTAAATAGCAAAATCAAGATCGAACATATATCTCAAATTCTAAAGTCAGACGGAAGACCGCCTCGTTGCTCGCAACGAGATCGTGTCTAGTTTTATATTATTTTTCCTCTGACATTTTTCGAGAGCTATAATTCAAAAACTAATTGGTCGATTTTTACCAAATTTACAGGACTGAAAGAACATAAAACGTGCTAGCGATTGTAAAATTTTGAGCTGATGACGTCACTTCCGGTTTGAGATTTTGAAGATTTTGTGATTTTTTAAGGACCATTTTGTCCACGTAACTCCTCCGAAAGTAAAGGGTATAGAAACGTGAAACTTTCAGAAATATGTAGATGGATGTCTGTAGATGATCCTCTGTATTTGACATTGTGGAAAATGCGCAAGGCGCCGAAGCTCGCCCGAGGTCGAAAATTAGCATCAAAATTTTTGGCACAATTTTAAAACGTTTTGTAAAATATCGTTTAACCTGTAAATAATTTGGTAAATCATGTAATGCAAAAGTTGTTTAAATTGCCAAGGGCTTTCCTTTGATATCAAGAAAAAGGGGCTGGCCCCTCAAACTAGGGGCCAAGAGGGCTTTAATGTCTGTTTGCAATAACTCTTTATTGAACAATAATTTGTTATCATTATTAGAAGCAAAAATGTTTATTGTACAGCTGTTTATCTATACAGTACCACACCTTAATCATATGTTACGTAATAAGGGGTTTCAAGGGGCCAGAAGTCCAAAACTTTGATCATTAATATCTAGAAAAGGAAAATATTTTAAAAAGCATTGTAGAACAAAAAATGATTACAATAATGTTTTCAACAATATGCTGCCTAAAAAAAAATTGTTGGTGGCCCCAGTAAGGATTTTAAGGGTCAGCCCCAAAAACACATTAGTTCAGATATCTTTAAAACGGTTAACAATTCGTGAACAATTGTTGAACAAAGTGTGTTTTTATTACGAGACCTTTTATTTGATATCAAGAAAAAAGGCTGACCCCTTAAATTAGGGGCCAAGAGGGCTCTTAAGTCTATTTATAATAACTTTTTACTGAAAAATAATTTGTTATATATTATAGATGCAAAAATATTTTTTGTACAGCTATTTATCTATACAGTACCATACCTTGTTCATATGATACGTAATTAGGGGTTTCAAGGGCCAGAAGTCCAAAACTTTGATCATTAATATCTAGAAAAGGAGAACTATTTTAAAAAGTATTGTAGAACATAAGTTGCTCAAAATAATGTTCTTAACAATATGGTACCTAAAAAAAAATTGTTTGTGGCCCCGGTAAGGAGTTTAAGGGTCGGCCCCAAAAGCAGAGTTGTTCAGATATCTCTAGAACGGTTCACAATTCGTGAACACTTGTTGAACAAAATATGTTTATATGTTTATATTTGCAAGACCTTTCAGATTACAGACTTTACAGAGATATTTTGGTTCAAAAATTGATTTTTCCGGTAAATTTGATTCCACAATCTTGATGAAGAAAATAGTGTTATGTTCAAGGCGAAATTAACTCGTACCTAAAATTATTCGATAATTGTTAAATCATACTTAAACACATTCGGATTTGTTTAAGTAAAGTCGTTCTTAAAATCAATAAGGTTTTTATGAATTAGTACTAAGAATCATTCGGATTTTGTTAACTCGTACCAAGAATAATTCGATTTTTTTCTTATTGTGTTAGTTACTCATGTTTATTTGTTTAAGAACCCTGCTTCTTAGCGGAACTTCTAGCTTTACTATCGACATTAACGGAAGACACACTCGTTGCTTTGCAACGAGCTTTGCTCTAGTTAGGGTCTTCCGTTTCAAACGGAAGACCCTTTTGTTTTTCTTCGGATTCTTTTTCATTATTATTATTCTTCCTCTGACTTTTTTTGTGGCTTATATCTCAAAAACTATTCAACCGATTTCCACAAAATTTTCAGAACTTGTTTGGTATTGTAAATACTCGAGGTTATTAAAATTTGAACATATGACGTCACTTCCGCTTTCTGAAATTGACAATTTTGTAAATTTTTAAGGGTCATTTTGTCCACGCATCTCCTCCGAAGCTAATTAAGATCAAAGCTTGAAATTTTCAGGGATTGTAGATAAAAGTATGTAGATGTACCCTATTGCCTTCACTTATGAAAATTGTGCAAGGCTTTGAAGCTCGCCTGAACCTGAAAAAAAGCACCAAATTTTTCCACGAAATTTTTGAACATTTTCTTAAATATCTTTTAATCTATACATATTTTGTTAAATAATGTAATGCAAAAGATGTTTATTTTTGCAAGACCTTTAATGTGATATCAAGAAAAAGGGGATGACCCCTCAAATTAGGGGCCAAAAGGGCTCTAAAGTCTTCTTACAATAACCTTTTACAGAACAATAATTTGTTATTAATCATAGAAGCAAAAATGTTCATTGTACAACTGTTTATCTATTCAGTACCCTAGCTGAATAGTTAAACCCCATAGATGGCCCCATTAAGGAGTTTAAGGGTCGGCCCCTAAAACACATTTGTACAGATATCTCGAGAACGGTTAACACTTTGTGAACACTTGGTGAACAAAATATTTCTTTATTTGCAAAACTTAATTTGATATCAAGAAAAAGGGGCTAGTCCCTAAAATTAGGGGCCAAGAGGGCTCTAAAATCTTCTTACAATAACTCTTTACTGAACAAAAATTTGTTATTAATTAGTGAAGCAAAAATGTTCACTGTACAGCTGTTTATCTTTACAGTACCATACCTAAGTCATATATTACGTAATTAGGGGTTTCAAGGGGCCATGAGTTCAAAATTTTGATCATTAATATCTGAAAAAGGAGAAATATTTTGAAAAGCAATGTAGAACAAGAATAATGTTCTTAACAATATGGCCACTAAAGTTTTTTTGTTAGTGGCCCCGATAAGGAGTTAAATGGTCGGCCCCTAAAACACAGCTGTTCAGATATCTCGAAAACGTTTAACAATTCGTGAATACATGTGAACAAAATATGTTTACATTTGCGAGGCCTTTAAAAGTAAAAAGGGTGGCCTCTCAAATTAAGGGGGTAAAAGGGCTAGTAAGTCTTTTTATGATAACTTTTTTCTAGGCGATTACTTGATATTTTTCATTTAGCAAAAACAAAGAACTTTTTTAGCTTAATCTAACGCTGAAATTTGTTTTAAAATCGGACCATGCGCTATAGAGAAATTGGGGTTTAAAATTTGATTTTTCCGGAAATTTTGATTCCGTGTTGTTGGTTTAAAAAATAGCGTGAAGTTAAATGTAAAATTAATTCGTACCAAAAATAATCGTGTCAAGTCGTACATGAACACATTCGGGTTTATTTTGTTAAGGTATTCTTGAAATCGGAAAAGGTTTTTGTTAAGTCGTACTTAAAATCATTCGGATTTTGTTAAGTCGTACCAGGAATTATTCGTTTTTTTCTTATTGTTTTAGTTACTAGCTTAAGAACTCTTCTTACAGGTACTTCTAGCTTTTCTCTCGACATTAACGGAAGACCCACTCGTTGCTTTGCAACGAGCTTTGCTCTAGTTATTAGGGTCTTCCGTTTCCAACGGAAGACCCTCTTGTTATTCTTCGGTTTCTTTTTAGGGTCTTCCGTTTTCAACGGAAGACCCTCTTGTTATTCTTCGGTTTCTTTTTAGGGTCTTCCGTTTCCAACGGAAGACCCTCTTGTTATTCTACGGTTTCTTTTTCTTTATTAGGGTCTTCCGTTTTCAACGGAAGACCCTCTTGTTATTCTATTGTTTTTTTTTATTATTATTATTCTTCTTGTTTTTCCTTCTGACTTCTTTTTTGCTTTATATCTCAAAAACTATTCAACCAATTTGCAAGAAATTTTCAGGGATTATTTTAATTTCTTGTCCCTTGAAGCCTTCAAACTTTTAGTCATTAAGTCACTTCCAGTTTCTAGTTACGTCATTTTAAAAATTTTCAAAAAGTGATTTTGTCCAGCACTTTTCTCGTAAACGGTTGTTTATAAAGACTTGAAATTTTCTGTGATTGTAAATCTGCGTATTGACTTATGGCAAATGTACAGAAAAAATTATTTTGTCACTCCCGGTCGAAACCGGAAGTGAAATAAATTTTTCGAAAAAATAAATTTTCTGATCAAATCAAAAACGAATATGTGTTTTGTAGAGCTTATTAAGCTGAATCTAACACTGAAAGCCGTTTTAAAATCGGACGATGCATAACAGAGATATCGGGGTTTAAAAATTGATTTTTCCGGAAATTTTGATTCCGCTTCCTTGGTTTAAAAAATAGCGTAATATTCAAAGTAAAATTAACTCGTACCAAAAAATAATTGTTAAGTCGTACTTGAACACATTCGGATTTTTTTTGTTAAGTCGTTCTTGAAATCGGAAATGTTTTTGTTATGTCGTACTTAAAATCATTCGTATTTTGTTAAGTCGTACCAGGAATAATTCGATTTTTTCATCTTTTTCTTTTCGTTACTCTTGTTGTTGGTTTAAGAGCTCTGCTTATGACAGGAACTTCCAGCTTTACTTCTGACATTAACGGAAGACCCACTCGTTGCTTTGCAACGAGCTTTGCTCTAGTTATTCTTTTTTTTCTTTTTCTGACTTTTTTGAAGCGCTATTTCTCAAAAACTATCCAACCGATTCGCACAAAATTTTCAGGACAGATAGAACATGATCGGTGCTACATATTATAAAATTTTTAAATGATGACGTCACTTTCGGTTTCAGATATTGACGATTTTGTAAATTTTTAAGGGTCATTTTGTCCACGCATCTCCTCCGAAACTAATCAAGATAGAAGCTTGAAATTTTCAGGGATTTTAGATGACTGTATGTAGATGTACCCCCATGCTTCCAATGATGGAAATTGCTAAAGGCCTCAAAGCTCGCCTGAACCTGAAAATTGGCACCAAATTTTTTCACGAAATTTTTGCACATTTTCTGTGATATCTTTGAATGTATAAATATTTTGTTAAAACTTGTAACGCAAAAGTTGTTTCAAATTACACGGGCTTTCGTTTAATATCAAGAAAAAGGGGCTGGCCCCTCAAATTAGGGGCCAAGAGGGCTGTTCTTACAATAACTCTTTACTGAATAATAATTTGTTATTAATTATAGAAGCAAAAATGTTCATTGTTGGGCTGTTTATCTATACAGAACCATACTTAAGTCATATGTTACGTAATAAGGGGTTTCAAGGGGCCAGAATTTAAAATTTCGATCATTAATATATGAAAAAGGAGAAATATTTTTAAAAGCATTGTAGAACAAAAGTTGCTTGAAATAATGTTCTGTACAATATGCCACCTTTAATTTTTTTGTTCATGACCCCATTTTGGAGATAAAGGGCCGGCCCCTAAAACACATTTGTAAAGATATCCTAAGAACAGTTAACATTTTGTGAAGCCTTGTTGAACAAAATATGTTTATATTTGCAAGACCTTTCATTTGATATCAAGAAAAAGGGGCTGGCCCCTCCAATTAGGGGTCAAGAGGGGTCTTAAATCTTCTTACAAGAACTCTTAATTGAACTATAATTTGTTATTAATTATAGAAGCAAAAATGTCCATTGTACAGCTGTTTATCTATACAGTATCATACCTAAATCATATATTACGTAATTAGGGGTTTCAATGGGCCAGAATTTAAAACTTTGATCATTAATATCTGAAAAAGGAGAAATATTTTTAAAGGCAATGTAGAACAAAAGTTGTTCAAAATAATGTTCTGAACAATATGATACCATAAATTTTGTTGTTTGTGGCCCCGGTAAAGAGTTAAAAGGTCGGCCCCTAAAATACAGTTGTTTAGATATCTCGATAACGGTTAACCATTCGTGAACATTTGTAGAACAAAATATGTTTATATTAGCGAGACCTTTTATTTGATATCAAGAAAAAGGGGCTGACCCCTCAAACTAGGGGCCAGAAGGGCTATGAAGTCTTTTTATTTTAACTCTTTTCTGAGCAAAAATTTGATATAAATCATAAAACAGCAAAGGAGCTTTTATTAAGCTTAATTTAAAACTAAAATCCGTTTTAAAATCGGACGATGCATTTAAAAAATATTGGGATTTAAGAATTGAGTTTTCCGGAAATTTTGATTCCACGTTTATGGTTAAGAAAATAGTGTTATGTTAAAAGTTAAATTAACTCGTACCTAAAATAATTCGGAAAGTGTTAATTCGTACTTGAAGACATTCGGGACATTTTTTTATTAAGTCGTTCTAGAAATTGTAAGGGTTTTTATTAATTCGTTCTTGAAATCATTCAGACATTGTTAAGCCGTACTAAGAATTATTCGATTTTTAAAAAATATTTTGTTTATTTTCTTTGTGGTTGGTTTTAGAACTCTACTTTTTACAGTAACTTCTATCTTCACTCTCGACACCACCGGAAGACCCACTCGTTGCTTTGCAACGAGCTTTGCTCTAGTTATTAGGGTCTTCCGTTTTCAACGGAAGACCCTCTTGTTATTCTTCGGTTTCTTTTTATTATTATTATACTTTTTCTTTTTTTTCTGACTCCTTCTCGGCTTTATAACTCAAAAAGTTTCCAACCGATTTTAATGAAACTTTCAGAGATAATGTGAAACTAATATCCCTCAAAGATGTTAAAGTTTTATTGACAACGTCACTTCCGTTTTTACGTTACGTCATTTTTAAAATTTTCAAAAAGTCATTTTGTCCGCGGCGTTTCTCAAAAGCGCTTTAAGATATAGGCTTGAAATTTTCAATGGTTATGATTTAATCGATTTACCTCTGTAATAAGGCTCGAAATGAAAATATGTCACTTCCGCTCGAAACCGGAAGGGGATCAAATTTTTCAAAAAAATGAATTTTCTGATCAAATCAAAAATGAATATGTGTTTTATAGAGCTTTTTAAGCTGAATCTAACACTGAAAGCCGTTTTAAAATCGGACGATGCATTACAGAGATATACGAGTTCAAAAAATGATTTTTCCGGAAATTTTGATTCCGCGTTTTTGGTTAAGAAATTGGTATCAAGTTCTTGGTTAAATTAACTTGTACCTTAAAATTAAATGTTAAGTCGTACTGTAACACATTCGGATTTTTTTTTGTTAAGTCGTTCTTGAAATCGGAAAGGTTTTTGTTAAGTCGTACGTAAAATTATTCGGTTTTTGTTAAGTCGTACCAGGAATAATTCCATTTTTTCATCTTTTTATTTAAGGTATTCTTGTTATTGGTTTAAGAGCTCTGCTTCTTACAGGAACTTCCAGCTTTACATCCGACATTAACAGAAGACCCACTCGTTGCTGTGCAACGAGCTTTGCTCTCGTTATTATTATTTTTTTTCTTTTTCTTTATTTTTCTGACTTTTTCAAAGCTTAATATCTCAAAAAGTTTTCAACGTATTTACATGAAACTTTCAGGGATGATGTAGCATTATTGTGCCCCAAAGATGTTAAATTTACAACTACAACGTCACGTTCCTTTTTACGTTACGTCAATTTGTAAATTTTAAAAAAGTGATTTTGTCCAGGGCTTTTTTCAAAAACGCTTTAAGATACAGACTTGGAATTTTCTGTGTTGAAGCATTGATCGTTTTTATTTGGACATAAGACTGGATTTTAGTTTCCGTCACTTCCGGTCCAAACCGGAAGTGTTTTAAAATTTTCGATTTTTCGAATTTTTCGTTTCAATTTCAAATGTTTACGAAGTTTGTAGAGTTGGTCATGCTGAATACGAAACTGAAATCCGTTTGAAAATCGGACGATGCATTACAGAGATATCGGAGTTTAAAAATTGATTTTTCCGGAAACTTTGATTCCGCGTCCTTGGTTTAAGAAATAGCGTAATGTTCAAAGTAAAGTTAACTCGTATCAAAAATAATTGGTAAGTCGTACTTGAACACATTCGGATTTTTTTTGTTAAGTCGTTCTTAAAATCGAAAAGGTTTTTGTTAAGTCGTACCTAAAATCATTCGTATTTTGTTAAGTCGTACCAGGAATATTCGATTTTTTCATCTATTTATTTTAGTTACTCTTGTTAATGGTTTAAGAGCTCTGCTTCTTACAGGAACTTCCAGCTTTACTTCCGACATTAACGGAAGACCCACTCGTTGCTTTGCAACGAGCTTTGCTCTAGTTATTATTATACTTTTTCTTTTTTTTTCTGACTCCTTCTCGGCTTTATAACTCAAAAAGTTTCCAACCGATTTTAATGAAACTTTCAGAGATAATGTGAAACTATTATCCCTCAAAGATGTTAAAGTTTTCTTGACAACGTCAATTCCGTTTTGACGAAACGTCATTTTTAAAATTTTCAAAAAGTCATTTTGTCCGCGGCGTTTCTCAAAAACGTTTTGAGATAGAGGCTTGAAATTTTCAATGGTTATGATTTAATCGATTTACCTCTGTAATAAGGCTCAAAATAAAAATCTGTCACTTCCGCTCGAAACCGGAAGTGAAACAAATTTTTCGAAAAAATGAATTTTCTGATCAAATCAAAAACGAATATCTGTTTTGTAGAGCTTATTAAACTGAATCTAACACTGAAAGCCGTTTTTAAATCGGATGATGCATTACAGAGATATTGGGATTTAAAAATCGATTTTTCCGGAAATTTTGATTCCGCGTCCTTGGTTTAAAAAATAGCATAACGTTAATAGTAAAGTTAACTCGTACCAAAAATAATTGTTAATTCGTACTTAAACACATTCGGATTTTTTTTGGTTAAGTCGTTCTTAAAATCAAAAAGGTTTTTGTTAATTCGTACTTAAAATCATTCGGATTTTGTTAAGTCGTACCAGGAATAATTCGATTTTTTTTCATCTTTTTATTTTAGTTACTCTTGTTATTGGTTTAAGAGCTCTACTTCTTACAGGAGTTTCCAGCTTTACTTCCGGTATTAACGGAAGACCCACTCGTTGCTGTGCAACGAGCTTTGCTCTCGTTATTATTATTTTTTTTCTTTTTCTTTATTTTTCTGACTTTTTCAAAGCTTAATATCTCAAAAAGTTTTCAACGTATTTACATGAAACTTTCAGGGATGATGTAGCATTATTGTGCCCCAAAGATGTTAAATTTACAACTACAACGTCACGTTCCTTTTTACGTTACGTCAATTTGTAAATTTTTAAAAAGTGATTTTGTCCAGGGCTTTTTTCAAAAACGCTTTAAGATACAGACTTGGAATTTTCTGTGTTGAAGCATTGATCGTTTTTATTTGGACATAAGGCTGGATTTTAGTTTCCGTCACTTCCGGTCCAAACCGGAAGTGTTTTAAAATTTTCGATTTTTCGAATTTTTCGTTTCAATTTCAAATGTTTACGAAGTTTGTAGAGTTGGTCATGCTGAATACGAAACTGAAATCCGTTTGAAAATCGGACGATGCATTACAGAGATATCGGAGTTTAAAAATTGATTTTTCCGGAAACTTTGATTCCGCGTCCTTGGTTTAAGAAATAGCGTAATGTTCAAAGTAAAGTTAACTCGTATCAAAAATAATTGGTAAGTCGTACTTGAACACATTCGGATTTTTTTTGTTAAGTCGTTCTTAAAATCGAAAAGGTTTTTGTTAAGTCGTACCTAAAATCATTCGTATTTTGTTAAGTCGTACCAGGAATATTCGATTTTTTCATCTATTTATTTTAGTTACTCTTGTTAATGGTTTAAGAGCTCTGCTTCTTACAGGAACTTCCAGCTTTACTTCCGACATTAACGGAAGACCCACTCGTTGCTTTGCAACGAGCTTTGCTCTAGTTATTATTATACTTTTTCTTTTTTTTTCTGACTCCTTCTCGGCTTTATAACTCAAAAAGTTTCCAACCGATTTTAATGAAACTTTCAGAGATAATGTGAAACTATTATCCCTCAAAGATGTTAAAGTTTTCTTGACAACGTCAATTCCGTTTTGACGAAACGTCATTTTTAAAATTTTCAAAAAGTCATTTTGTCCGCGGCGTTTCTCAAAAACGTTTTGAGATAGAGGCTTGAAATTTTCAATGGTTATGATTTAATCGATTTACCTCTGTAATAAGGCTCGAAATAAAAATCTGTCACTTCCGCTCGAAACCGGAAGTGAAACAAATTTTTCGAAAAAATGAATTTTCTGATCAAATCAAAAACGAATATCTGTTTTGTAGAGCTTATTAAACTGAATCTAACACTGAAAGCCGTTTTTAAATCGGATGATGCATTACAGAGATATTGGGATTTAAAAATCGATTTTTCCGGAAATTTTGATTCCGCGTCCTTGGTTTAAAAAATAGCATAACGTTAATAGTAAAGTTAACTCGTACCAAAAATAATTGTTAATTCGTACTTAAACACATTCGGATTTTTTTTGGTTAAGTCGTTCTTAAAATCAAAAAGGTTTTTGTTAATTCGTACTTAAAATCATTCGGATTTTGTTAAGTCGTACCAGGAATAATTCGATTTTTTTTCATCTTTTTATTTTAGTTACTCTTGTTATTGGTTTAAGAGCTCTACTTCTTACAGGAGTTTCCAGCTTTACTTCCGGTATTAACGGAAGACCCACTCGTTGCTTTGCAACGAGCTTTGCTCTAGTTATTATTATTTTTTTTCTTTTTCTTTTTTTTCTGACTCCTTTTCGGCTTTCGGTTGATTTCAACCAGCTCTGTAGACCGACTAGTTGTAGCCTCATAAAAACAATTGCTCACAATTAAATGTTCAAAGAAAAATCAGTTCTCCTAATTAAAACACAAAGGAAAAAGGTACTCATAATTAAGATTGTATGATTCTTCACATCGCACGGGTTTTATTCAGTTTTAAACTAAGTGTTGCCCTGAAAGATACAGTGTATATACACGTATATTCTGTGATTTTCATAAAACAATGGCTAGGCGTTCTGGTGTGCGTGAAGATAGACATTTCTTTACAAGAAATGGAATGAGGTTGTTACATCACAAAACAATGGGAAGTTGTACATGGTATTAAATGCATACATCTCGAGTTACTTTTAAAAAAACTCAAATACCAACTATTTTTGTACACATTTCCTTCATTGTGTATATTAATTATAAGTCGCGATCATTTCCTGTGTATAGTGATTAACAAACCTAGGGTAGAAAGCCACATGCTCAAGGGGTTTTCACACCTATTCAAGACAAAAGAAAATCTCCAAATTGCGTACGGCTTCGTCTAACCGTACACCTATCTTACAGAGGAGGCTTCTTGATCATGTTGATTGAGTGTCGCCGATCTTGATTTTATCTACGATCTTTATGTGTGTGAGTGAGAGAGAGACTGAGACAGAGAGAGAGAGAGGGTAATGCTCTTTAGCCCCCCCCCCCCCACGACGCGACTGCATTAAATTGAAATATACTAATATAAAATTTTTCTAAGTTTGGTATTCATAAAAGACATTGTGATTGAATCCAATATGCAGTTTCAGTCTGAGTCCACGTGCTTCACCTGTCAATCAAATCAGCCCGCGAGCAGCACCACGTGCTTCTTCCTTGATAAAGGAAAACAGCTTCGTTCTATTAGTCTTCGGGGAAAAAAGAAGTTTGTCTTACAATAAAGTAGTTAACACTGTTTATGGTGTTTAGTTTAATGCTTGTCACTGTGTTTGTGAAGTTTAGTTCGTATACAACGTTATTTAAACACTGTTAAAAAGAAAACTAATTCTCTCTCTCTCTCTCTTTTCGGGGGAAGAGACATGTTAAACACCTTTTACAGTTTAAGAAGGCAGTAAAATGAAACAATTATTTATTGTCACTGTTAAATAAATTGTTTGATATACGGGTAGAATTCCTGGATGTCACTTGTTGCAAGGAATATCCACCTGCCTCATACCCGTGTATTCTGTGCGTTCAAGCGAAGAGTGATTTCCTGTCAGTGCGATGGTTTCACACCTTTGTGTAAAACAATTGAGACAAATACAGTTAACTTTGACAGTCATTAAACGTTGGAAAGGGGGTACAAAAAACGTTATAATTCGCTACAGATACGACATATGTGTAGTAGCTTCATATTCAACACACATCAAATGATATCAATATCTTTTTATATTTTAAAGGTAAAGTAAAATTTTTCATATTTTGCCGTTGATCGTATGGTATACGTACACCGCGTAGCGTGTGCTTGTCAAGGACTAGGTTAATTGTCTTGAGTATCGACAGCCTCTCTCTCTCTCTCTCTCTCTCTCTCTCTCTCTCTCTCTCTCTCTCTCTCTCTTGTTATTACTGTTAGTAAAATTGTTTGAAAAACAAATGAAATTCCTGATGGTCACTCGTTACACGGATTATCCACCTGTCTCATATGTACATGTACCAGTGTATTCTGTGCATATAAGCGTAGAGTGATTTCCCGTCAATGCGATGGTTTCACACCTTTATGTTAAACAATTGGGACTAAAGTCAAGTACAATTTACATGTACTTTCACAGTCATTAAAACGTTGAAGAGGTGGAGGGGCGGTTACGAAAAACGGTATTCGCAGCTGATACTACATGTACATTTGTGTTGTAGCTTCATATTGAACTCACATAAAATTATGTCAATATAATTTAGTATTTTTAGGGTTGAGTAAAATTTTCATATCATGCCGTTGACCGTAGGTAAACGTTCTCCGTGTAGCATGTGCCTGTCACGGACTAGATTAATTGTCTTGAGCATCGAGAGAGTGCCGTACAACGAGCTACAAACTGATATGGATTAAAACATTTTTGTAGTCGGAAATGTTTAAAATCATTAAAAAATCGAAAAATAATGTTTTATAGTTCTAACCCTCTCCGTCCTGTAGATTACATTATAAAAATGACTAAATATTTTTGAAATAATAGGTATATCAACAGTTACATGAAAATTATTACGGGTGCAGATGATTCTTTAATTAAATATCTCTAAAATAATCGATAAGGAGTTTTGAAAACGTGCATTTAAAATACGTAATCATTTTAATGTGTGAAATGAAAACAATACATCAGACATGGCTAGTATAGAATGACTCTCAGTGTTAGGTGGCCGTCTAATTGTCTAATAGCATACAGGTAAAAATCTCCGATCACCTTGTACAACGGTAGGCCACACCGCCGCGGTTTAAACATGGCTGCAGCGAGGACCGCGATGAATTAACCGCGATGGTGTAACGCGGAAAGGATTAAATAACCGCGGGGGGAGCGCGGTCAAATACGGGATCCGCGTTGACGGTACTGTAACTCAAAAAGTTTTCAACTTATTTAAAGGAAACTTTCAGGGATTATGTGCAATTATACTGCCTCAAAGATGTTAAAGTTTCCATAACAACGTCACTTCCGTTTTGACGTTACGTCATTTTTAAATTTTAAAAAAAGTCATTTTGTCCGCGACATTTCTCAAAAACGCTTCAAGATAGAATCTTGAAATTTTTTGAGGTTATGAATTTGGCAATTGACATGTGCAATAAGGCTGGAAATAAAAATCCGTCACTTCTGGTCGAAACCGGAAGTGAAACAAATTTTTCGAAAAAAATAATTTTCTGATCAAATCAAAAATGAATATGTGTTTTATAAAGCTTATCAAGCTGAATCTAACACTGAAATCCGTTTTTAAATCGGACATTGCATTAAAGAGATATCGGGGTTTAAAAATTGATTTTTTCGGAAATTTTGTTTCCGCGTCCTTGGTTTAAAAAATAGCGTAATGTTCAAAGTAAAGTTAACTCGTACCAAAAATAAATGTTAAGTCGTACTTGAACACATTCGGATTTTTTTTGTTTAGTCGTTCTTGAAATCAGGAAGGTTTTTGTTAAGTCGTGCTTAAAATCATTCGGATTTTGTTAAGTCGTACCAGGAATAATTCGATTTTTTTCATCTTTTTTGTTTTAGTTACTCTTGTTTTTGGTTCAAGAGCTCTGCTTCTTACAAGAACTTCCAGCTTTACTTCCGACATTAACGGAAGACCCACTCGTTGCTTTGCAACGAGCTTTGCTGTAGTTCTTTTTTTTCTTTTTCTGACTATTTTGGAGCGCTATTTCTCAAAAACTATCCAACCGATTCGCACAAAATTTTCAGGACGGATAAAGCATGATCGGTGCTACATATTGTTAAATTTTTTATTGATGACGTCACTTCTGGTTTCAGATATTGACGATTTTGTAAATTTTTAAGGGTCATTTTGTCCACGCATCTACTCCAAAACTAATTAAGATAGAAGCTTGAAATTTTCAGGGATTGTAGATGAATGTATGTAGATGTACCCCCATGCTTCCAATGATGAAAATTTGTAAAGGCCTCAAAGCTCGCCTGAACCTGAAAATTGGCATCAAATTTTTGCACGAAATTTTTGCACATTTTCTGTGAGATCTTTAGATGTATAAATATTTTGTTAAGACATGTAATGCAAAAGTTGTTTCAATTTGCACGGGCTTTCGTTTGATATCAGCAAAAATGGGCTGGCCCCTCTAATTAGGGGCCCAGAGGGCTGTAAAGTCTTCTTACAATAACTCTTTACTGAATAATACTTTGTTATCAATTATAATAGCAGAAATGTTCATTGTTGGGCTGTTTATCTATACAGTACCATACCTAAGTCATATGTTACGTAATTAGGGGTTTCTAGGGGCCAGAAGTTCAAAACTTTGATCATTAATATCTGAAAAAGGAGAAATATTTTTAAAAGCTATGTAGAACAAAACTTGCTCAAAATAATGTTTTGTACAGTATGCTACCTTAAATGTTTATGTTTTTGACCCCATTTAGGATTTAAAGGGTCGGCCCCTAAAACTCATTTGTACATATATCTCCAGAACGGTTAACATTTCGTGAATACTTGTAGAACAAAATATGTTTATATTTGTAAGACCTTTAATTTGATATCAATAAAAAAGGGTTGGCCCCTCAAATTAGGGGCAAAGAGGGCTCTAATGTTTTCTTACAATAACTCTTTACTGAACAATAATTTGTTAATAATAATAGAAGCAAAAATATTCATTGTACAGCTGTTCATCTATAAATTATCATACATAAGTCATATATTACGTAATTAGGGGTTTTAAGGGGCCAGAATTCAAAATTTTGATCATTAATATCTGAAAAAGGAGAAATATTTTGAAAAGCAATGTATAAAAGAAGTTGTAAAAAATAATGTTCTTAACAATATGATACCAAACATTTTGTTGTTAGTGGCCCCGGTAAGGGGTTAAAGGGTCAGCCCCTAAAACACAGTTGTAAAGATATCTCGAGAAAGGTTTACGATTCGTGAACACTTGTACAACAAAATTTGTTTATTTTAGCAGTACCTTTTATTTGATAACAAGAAAAAGGGGCTGACCCCTCAAATTAGGGGCCAGAAGGGCTACTAAGTGTTTTTATAATAACTCTTTTCTGACCAATAATTTGATATTAATCATAAAGCTACAAAGGAGCTTTTATTAAGCTTAATTTAAAACTGAAATCCGTTTTAAGATCGGACGATGCATTATAGAGATATCGGGGTTTAAAAATTGATTTTTCCGGAAATTTCGTTTCCGTGTCCCTGGTTTGAACATTACGCTATTTTTTAAACCAAGGACACGGAATTTTGTTTCCGTGTCCTTGGTTTAAAAAATAGCGTAATGTTCAAAGTAAAATTAACTCGTACCAAAAAGTCGTACTTGAACACATTCCAATTTTTTTTGTTAAGTCGTTCTTGAAATCTAAAAGGTTTTTGTTAATTCGTACTTAAAATCATTCGGATTTTGTTAAGTCGTACCAGGAATAATTCGATTTTTTCATCTTTTTATTTTAGTTACTGTGTTAATGGTTTAAGAGCTCTGCTTCTTACAGGACCCCCAGCTTTACTTCCGACATTAATGGAAGACCCACTCGTTACTTTGCAACGAGCTTTGCTCTAGTTATTATTCTTCTTTTTCTTTTTCTTTTTCTGACTCCTTCTCGGCTCTATAACTCAAAAGGTGTCCAACCGATTTTAATGAAACTTTCAGAGATAATGAAAACTATTATCCCTCAAAGAAGATAAAGTTTTATTGACAACGTCACATCTATTTTGACGTAATGTCATTTTTAAAAATTTAAAAAAGTCATTTTATCCGCGGCGTTTCTCAAAAACGTTTTAAGATAGAGGCTTGAAATGTTCAAGGGTTTTGATTTGGTCGATTTACCTCTGTAATAAGGCTCGAAATGAAAATCTGTCACTTCCGGTCGAAACCGGAAGTGAAACAAATTTTTCTAAAAAATGAATTTTCTGATCAAATTTTGTAGAACTTATTCAACTGAATCTTACACTGAAATCCGTTTTAAAATCAGACGATGCATTACAGAGATATCGGGGTTTAAAAATTGATTTTTCCGGAAATATTGATTCCGCGTCCTTGGTTTAAAAAATAGCGTAATGTTCAAAGTAAAATTAACTCGTACCGAAAACAATTGTTGAGTCGTACCGGAACACATTCGGATCTGTTTTGTTAAGTCGTTCTTGAAATCGGAAAGATTTTTGTTAATTCGTACATTAAGTCATTCGGATTTTGTTAAGTCGTACCAGGAATAATTCGATTTTTTTTTCATCTTTTCATTTTAGCTACTCTTGTTATTGGTTTAAGAGCTCTGCTTCTTACAGGAACTTCCAGCTTTACTTCTGACGTTAACGGAAGACCCACTCGTTGCTTTGCAACGAGCTTTGCTCTAGTTATTATTATATACTTTTTATTTATGACTCTTTTTTTGCTTCATAACTCAAAAAGTTTATAACCGAATTTGATGAAATCTTCAGATATTTTAGCACGTTAGCGTCCCTCAAAGATGTTAAAGTCTTAAATAGAAAGTCAACTCTGTTTTCACGTAAAGTCATTTTTAAAAATTTAGTCCGGGACTTTTCTCAAAAATGCTTTAAGATACGGGTTTGAAATTTCAAACGGCAGTAATTTTGTCATTTTACCTCTGTAATAAGGCTGGAAATGAAAAATCCGTTTCTTCCGGTCGAAACCCGCAGTGATTCAAATTTTTCGAAAAATTATATTTTTTGATCAAATTAAAAACGCATATGTAATTTATATAGCTTAATAAGCTGAACCTATCGCCGAAAACCGTTTGAAAATCAGACGATGCATTACAGAGTTATTAGGGTTTAAAAATTAATTTTTCCATAATATTGATTAATATTGATTCCGCGTCCTTGGTTTAAAAAATAGCGTAATGTTCAAAGTAAAATTAACTCGTACCAAAAATGATTGTTAAGTCGTACTTGAACATATTCGGATTTTTTTTTGTTAAGTCGTTCTTGAAATCGGAAAGGTTATTGTTAAGTCGTACTTAAAATCTTTCGGATTTTGTTAAGTCGTACCAGGAATGATTTGATTTTTTCATCTTTTTATTTTAGTTACTCTTGTTGTTGCTTTAAGAGCTCTGCGTCTTACGGGAACTTCCAGCTTTACTTCCGACATTAACGAAAGACCCACTCGTTGCTTTGCAACGAGCTTTGCTCTAGTTTTAGCTACTGTTGTTATTGGTTTAAGAGATCTGCTTCTTACAGGAACTTCCAGCTTTACTTCCGACATAAACGGAAGACCCACTCGTTGCTTTGCAATGAGCTTTGCTCTAGTTATTTTTTGTTTTTTGTTTTTCTTTTTTTCTGACTCCTTTTCGGCTTCATAACTCAAAAAAAAAATTAACCGATTTTAATGAAACTTTCAGAGATTATGTGCAACTATTTTCCCTCAAAGATGTTATAGTTTTGATGACAACGTCATTTCCGTTTTTACGTAACGTCGTTTTTACAATTTTAAAAAAGTCATTTTCTCCGCTACATTTCTGAAAACCGCTCTCAGATAGAGGCTTAAAATTTTCCGTGGATATGTTTAATCTTTTAATCTGAATCTAATGCTGAAAACCGTTTGAAAATCGGAGGATGCATTACGGAGATATCGGGGTTTAAAAACTGGTTTTTCCGGAAATTTTGATTTCGTGTTTTTGGTTTTAAAAAAAGTGCAAAATCACACTGAAAGTAATTTCTACTGAAACAATTCGTACTGATCATAAATCTATATAAAAAACACAAAATTATATGCGTGTTGTAGAGTTTGCAAAGCTAAATACAAAACTGAAACTCGTTTTAAAATCGAATGATGCATTGCAAAGATATCGGGGTTTAAATATTGATTTTTCCGGAAATTTTGATTCCGTGTTCTTGGTTTAAAAAAAGTGCAAAATTCACACTGAAAGTAACTCCTGCTGAAAACAATTCGTGCAGATCATAAAACCGAACTCTGTTTTGTTTAACAGTTAATTAGAGTGTTTATTGAAACGATTTCGTTAATTCGATTGATAATTACGCTGAATGTTTAAACTTTATTTGGAAAAAGAGAAAATGTTATCAATAGGAGTCAGCTGGAATTGAATACACAGATCCCGATTCTATTAGCGAAAAGCGATCGAAAGTCTTCTGAAATTTGGTAAACCGCAATATTTAAGCCTAGTCTAATTGTCGCAGATCTTTCAGTTGTTGAATAATAGAACAACACGTACAGTCTAGATTGGATAACTGAATATAGAGTTCGTAAATATTTCAAATATGAATATATATTTATTGTGATTCTTTACTTGAAAATAAATGCATTAATGTAATGCATGTTAATCTGTGCTCTACATATTAAAACACAAACTTATTAGTTTTAATCGAAATAATTATCGTACGATTCACCATGTCAACTCGCCATGTTTTGACTCCAAACAACAGCTGATAGCGGTGTGTAAACATTTTTAAAAGAAGCATGGCCTGCAAGACGTCGATAGTGGAAAATTCAGCTCAACTAACGTATGACAGATTATAAAGGTATGTTTCAATACAGGATATGTCGTGTTGACTTTTTCTTTTCAAAGTATATGCACTTTTCAATCTAATCCGAAATTCCTCTGGCTCTAACTTCTGCTTTTGACGTGCGCCACAATATGAAAGCGGGCGTTCAAAAGTCAGAGAAATCTCGGAGTATAATATCTGTCCAGTGTATTTTCACGTGTATGTTTTGCACATCACTCTTTTGAATTTCTATTTTAATATTATGTATATGTATGTATTATTGTGTATTAAACATGTAGAACAACACACCACACACTGTAAAACAGTGCTATTAAAAGGGGTGGGGGTCCCAAGGTACACAAGAGTAGAATGTTGTAATTAGAGTGCATGTTTGCATGATGATAACTTAACCCTAAATATTTCAATATAGCAAATCTTTTCCATATCGCCCTTCACTTATTTATAGTTAAAAAACTCAGACGGGCTTGTGCCTAATTAAATGAATATATTTGACATGGTAAATATTCAATCTAATTAAAATTAGACCTTTCGCCTGGCTCTCTGTTATATGTGGTTATCGCTCGTGAAAGAGCATGTAAAACAGAGTGCAAGATGAAAAGAACTTCATATTATATCAAGATTTTAGGTGTTCCCTGATATCTATTAAACATTCTTCTCAAGATTTAATTATTTCACAGAACCATTGTAATTTTTTTTAGATTCGTTTATCTTTTATATATATTGATCCATTTTAGGTAAATTGTATATGCTCTCTCTCTCTCTCTCTCTCTCTCTCTCTCTCTCTCTCTCTCTCTCTCTCACATATGCTTCTAATCTTGGCAAATCGTCACAGAGCAACGTCATTATCTAAATATCTCTTTCTAGTAAAAGAAATCAACAATGCGTTAAATTTCAAAATGAGCATGTATTATCAATCCGTCATTTGTTCAATGTGCAACCAAAAGCTTTGTAAATTTGTTCATGGAATTTTATGCGCACTATACATAGTATTGTTTGAAAACATGTAATTTATAAGAAAAGAAAGAAAAAAAAACCTCGCTAAATTTATTTGCCAAAAAACCCCAGTAGAATTCATTTGATAAGAAATGGTATAGCAACAGATTATACTTTGACACTGTTTGGATGGCTGATATATTCTCATTCTCTCTCTCTCTCTCTCTCTCTCTCTCTCTCTCTCTCTCTCTCTCTCTCTCTCTCTCTCTCTCTCTCCTTACTTTATTATGTGTCTATGCCAAAGACAATTTTGAAATGCTATATTATGACTTGATATGCAATATTTCTTTTGTACTGCCTAAATGTTAATGTCATGTATTGGGATATGTCATACTAATTACACTGCATGGTCAGTGCATTTTTCCTGAAATACTATGCATATGTTAATGTAAACATAGCTATTATTAGTACATGTATGTTTACACAGCTAATTAATTTTTTTTTTATTTTAGCTATTGGCGGCCACATGGTTTTTACCTGTTGATTCTTGTGGTTTCAGCTTTTGAAGTTAATCTGTCATCTCTACCCACATGCAAATATATTCCTTGTGTTCTACAGACTATTTACCGGTAATTCAAATTAAATTGGATAATTCATGAACAGTTACTGTGATGGAACTTTAAGAAAGCATCATGCCTTGATCGGGTTTGTGTTTGATAAGAAATTATGACAAACAAAATTAAGGCTGTTTAAAGAAATTTACAATTGTTAGCCGTGAAAATTTGTTTTTCAATAAAAGTATGCTATTATGTTTCCTTTATTTTGTATTTTATAATTTTATATTAAGATGTGTTTACATAATTGAAAAATCGCTCCAATTGTCACCATTAAGATTACATGTAGGATATGTAAATGTACTTTTGAAAAACATCTGCTATCATGATATTTACTCTTGAAATGAACAAGTAACGACATATTTTTTACCTTTTAATGTATATATGTACAAAAATGTAAAAAAAAAAACGTGTAAAATTTGAACATTTGTCATGGAATTTTCCTTTGTCTCCAGCTACCCAGGTTTGTTTGAATATAATTTTAATTTAAGGCAAATGTCAAACATGTAGGTCTTACTGTTTTAGCATGGTTAAAAGGAGACAAGAAACCAGAATGGATAATTAAGATATTCACTAAATATGATATTAGCTTCCTTTTTTCATAAAAAAAGAAATCACATGCTGGAATACTTGTCTATTTGTTAATTAAAATGCTACAAATTATTCAATAAACAATAAAAAATTAAAATCTAGTAATTGATTTCAAATATGTGTGAAAAATGACTCTAAGAAATTGCCACAAGTTTCATAAAATTAGGTAAAAGATTTCAAACCATTACTTTTTATGAAAATTAAAAGATTTGGTGTGTGTGTATGGGGGAGGGGGGGGGTATACAATGTACATGTAGGGGTATTTCTAAGCGATGTGATGCTTTTATCATGGTAATATCATGTAGATGTATGTTGTATTGAAAAAGGTTTCTTACTGAAGGAGGTTGAACAACAACTGACCTCTAGAAGGTTAGGTAAAGATGTTTTGCTATGGAGAACCTAAAGCTGTGTTGAATAGAGGAAAGTTGAAATGGTGGGTTCACTTAAGTGGCCATATTTTTCTTAAACCTTGATGGAATTGGCGATATATGGTATACTTTTTCTCAGAATTGCATTAGCTTTCTAAGTCAAAGACAAAACTTCTTTTCATAAGATGTTAGTGTACTAATTTAAAGGTAGCATGGGACATTTTCGAATAAAGTACCTGCTAATATTTTTGTAAAATTGAGAGTTGCTGTACTTGAAGGCTTCTAAATGTTGTAATGATTCATGAAATGAATTTTAATGATTATCTTTAGTTAGAGTGATGTCTTTTGTTTGAATTGGTATGCAATATGAAAGCTTTTTTTACTTCTTCTTCCAATGCACTTATCATTAGGAGCTTTCATATTGCAAAACTCTTGAAACTTGCAGCTATGACTGTTGTGTTGATCAAACGGAGACAATGGGAGGTTATATAACTCTGAATGTAGGTGAATGGGACATTATATACCTTTTTACTGGCTATGAAGATGTAGCAAGTTTATTTTCCACCGAGACAGCAACTAGCAGTATATCATGAGGCGCAGCTGAGGAAAATAGTTGCTGTCGAGTCAGTAAATATGCATAATATTATCCGAAAAAAATTTTATTTGTTGGCAATGCAGAAGTTTTCTATGATAAACAAATCAGAGTTATCAGACTTAGAATCTAATGTAGTGATCGGATTATATAAAAGGTTTTCCGAGTTTGAAAAGGAGGGAAATCGAATGCTGCTGGTGAATGGTTTTGATGACTATTCATCATGGACAGACAGCATGGAAACTATTATCCAGTCAGATAGAAAAGCATATTTATGCAGTGCCCGATAATGATTAGTTTGTCCGCTATTTCTCAATCAAGTACCGAAGAACTGACGGGAGTTGATTTTATCGATGCATATAGTTATCACTAGTGAAATGACTTCCATTTCACTTTTGATAACTTTTAGCATATATTTTCATAGTCTACATTATTTTTACTTAATTCTTATCTTATATGTTCCCATACTTAGCAATTCCTTATTGACATCTAAAGCATTCCTCATTATTTATTTCTAAAGGTTGTCCAAGCTGTTGTTTACTTCTTAATCCCCTAGAATATTTAGTGATTTCACAGTAATTGTTAATCTTTATTGTCAGTGACACTGCTCATGACACTGGGCACTCATAGGTGTTAGTTAGGGTAAACAAAACCACTTTGACTTCTTCTCATCAAAGGGATGACACTGATAACTTAATTATTTGACAACTTTACCTTAGGCAATTCATAGAGAAAATAATTCTTGTACATCAGTTCTTTTAGAGAGAGAGAGTTAGCTTTGAGACTTCGGACTGAAAGGATGTAAGGCGAAGCTAGGAAATCATGTAGAGTGTTAGGAGACAACTTTCTAATTCATCTGTTTTGGCCCCTTTCTCTAAATTACAGTTAGGAACAAGACTTGCTCATTAATGTTGTTACCTGCGTGTGTAGATTGGATTATTTAACATTCAATCTTTAATAAACATTTCTCATATCCTGTCATTTGGACTTTGTGCATTCTTGATGTACTTATTCCCCTTGAGCTTAATTCCCCAAATGAACGTGCACCAGCGCCTAGTTATGTACCAGACATCCGGGCGTGGTCACATGGTTATTCATTTCAAAATCAATTTGATATGCTATTTTGCATGACAAGTATAGGTAGTTTCTAATCTGTATTTGAATTACGCACATTTTTAAAATATGAATTTTCGGACTTTTTCGACACCAGAATGTTGATAAAACCCTATATGAATCATGTTAAGTAATGTTTAAAGATAGAATAAATTCAATCAAACTATGTATCAGTGGTAGACATATTTCTGGAAAATTTCTGGATCCAAGCAATATTGAACTCTCGTCTCGTTTAACCAAACGCTCGGCTCTCGCCGTTAATCTCTGACAAGCAAGAGAGACTCTCTGCTTGTCGGAGATTACTTAGACAGCCGAGCGTCGAGTTGAACGTACGAGACTATATTGAACTCTGGCGTAAGAATACATACAACCACAAAAAAAAAAAATACAAATTGTTCGTAGCATTTAAAATCTGACTATTTTCAAGGTATTTATAATATGTTTCCTTGAAAAACAATGCTTTAGCCTAAAATATTTCGGTTTAATCAATTATTCTCAAGAACTTATTCTTGTCAGCGGCAATGATTTGTGCTTTGGTCCAAACACTGTTTCACTTTCAGTTTGTCAGAGTAACTGCATAGGTGAGTTGATTAAAATCAACTCCCAAAAACTATCTAACGGATTCGCATAAAATATTTAGTACTGATAAAGTATGATCGGCGCTACATATTATAAACTTTTTAGATGAAGACGTCATTTCCGGTTTCAGATATTGACGATTTTGTACATTTTTAAGGGTCATTTTGTCTACGCATCTCCTCCAAAACTAATTGAGATAGAAGCTTAAATTGTTCAGTGATTGTAGATGAATGTATGTAGATGTACACCCATGCTTCCAATGATGAAAATTGCTAAAGGCCTCGAAGCTCGCCTGAATCTGAACATTGGCACCAAATTTTTTCATGAAATTTTCGCACATTTTCTGTAATATCTTTTGATGTATGAATATTTTGTTCAAACATGTACTGCAAAAGTTGTTTCAAATTTCACGTGCTTTCGTTTGATATCAAGAAAAAGGGCATGACCCCTCAAATTAGGGGCCAAGAGGGCTCTAAAGTTTTTTTTACAATAACTCTTTACTGAACAATAATTTGTTATCAATTATAGAAGCAAAGGTGTTTATTGTAGAGCTGTTTATCTATAAAGTACCATACTTAAGTTAATATTCCGTAATTAGGGGTTTCAAGGGGCCAGAAGTTAAAAAATTTGATCATTTATATCTGAAAAAGGAGAAATATTTTGAAAAGCAATATAGAGCAGAAGTTGCTCAAAATAATGTTCTGTACAATATGTTTTTTTTTTTTAAAATTTTGATGGCCCCATTAAGGATTTGAAGGGTCGGCCCCTAAAACACATTTGTTCAGATATCCCGAGAACGGTTCACAATTCGTGAACACTGTTGAACAAAATGTGTTTATATTAGCAAGACCTTTAATTTGATATCAAGAAAAAGGGGCTGGTCCCTCAAATTAGGGGCCAAGAAGGCTCTAAAGTCTTTCTATAAAAACTCTTTGCTGAAAAATAATTTGTTATCAAGTATAGAAGCAAAAGTGTTCATTGTATATCTGTTTATCTATATTGTACCATACCTAAGTCATATGTTACGTAATTAGGGATTTCAAGGGGCCAGATGTACAAAACTCTGATCATTAATATCTAGAAAAGGAGAAATATTTTGAAAGCATTGCAGAAGAAAAGTTGCTCAAAATAATGTTCTTAACAACATGTGATTTAAAAATATTTTGTTGGTGGCCACGGTAAGAAGTTTAAGGGTAGGCCCCTTAAACACAGTTGCACATATATCTCTAGAACGGTTAACAATTCGTGAATACATGTTGAACAAAATATGTTTATTTTTTGATATCAAGAAAAAGTGGCTGACCCCTCAAATTAGGGGCCGGGAGGGCTACACAGTCTTTTAATAATACCTTAATTTTTAGCGATAATTTGTTATTAATCATAAAGGTAACAAATAAGAGCTTATTATTCATAATTTAAAATTGAAATCAGTTTTAAAATCAGATAATGCATAATAGAAATAAAGGGGTTTAAAAATAGATTTTTTTGGAAATTTTGATTCCACATTCTTGGTTAAGAAAATAATTTTACGCTTAAAGTTAAATTCACTCGTACCTAAAATTATTTGATAATTGTTAAGTCGTAGTTTTACGCATTCGGATTTGTATTTGATAAGTCGTTCTTGAAATTGATAAGGCTTCTTTCTTAATTCGTACTAAGAATCATTCGGATTTTGTTCACTCGTACCAAGAATAAATCGATTTTTTTCTTTTTGTCCTAGTTACTCATGTTTATTGGTTGAAGAACTCTGCTTCTTACAGGAACTTCTAGCTTTACTGTCGTCGACATTAACGGAAGACCCACTTGTTTCTTTGCAACGAGCTTTGCTCTAGTTATTATTCTTCTTCTATACGTTTTTAAATCCTCAATAACTTCTTTGTTTGTCATCCGATTTCGTTCAAACTTTCACGGTATATTGTAAATTGAATTAGGTTTCTAAAGCACAAAAAGAATTGAAATCACAACTTCCAGTTTTGAGTTATTTCCCTTTTTCTAAAATTTAAGGGGCATTAGTTTCCAGACAAAGGCTCTGAAATGGTCCGTAGCAAATAATTTATACAGTAAAACACGGTTATAGCGAACACGCTTATGAAGAATTGACGCTTACAGCGAAGTGATTTTCATTCCCGGTGACTATATTACATGTTGTGAACTTGACGGATATAACGAATTACGCTTTTAACGAAGCAATATTGCCCATCCCTGGCGCTTCGTTATAACCGTGTTTTACTGTAGTTAAAAATCTTTATTATTGACACTTTGAATATTGTCCTCTGATTTTTGGATTTTAGTTTTTTCCAATTATTCCACTCGAATTAATCAACCAAAATCTATGTTCTAAAAATAGCAAAATTTTTCTCATGTTTTAGCTTCGTAACTTTTTACTTTGAAATATTTCATAAATACATATAGAACAAAAGTTGTGCATAATGTTAAGGGCTTTCATTTGACACCAATAAAAAAGGGCTGGATCTTTAAATGAAGGGCAAGTAGCCCTTAAAAGATTTTGCTTAATAACTCAAAAACGGTTAGGATTTCGATATGGCTGTTGCTGGAATAGTTGTTTGTTGGGATCTCATAAAGGTCGTTACAATGTTATTTTGTAAGTAATTTGTGTAGTATGAATGTAAAAAGCTTTACATCTTAACATGTACCTGTTTTCATTTGGCAAGTTAACGAAAGTCTTTGTGCGTAAAACTGGCATAAAGTGACCACAGAAAGTATGATGGTTTATACAGGAGGCTTTATTTCATGAGAAAAAAAATTAGAACACATGCTTCTTATTTTAAAGAAGTTTATGTCATTGTTGTTTAGTTCTTATAGTGCACAGTCCTTAACGATGAGACTCGGAAAACAAAATATTTTTTTTCTTTTCTAGTAAAACACAAAATACGTATTGGAAAAAAAATTATATGCATTACATTTCAGTTATTATACTGCATGTATTTAAAATCCACCTTGAATCGGGGCTGTTATATTCAAAATTGTGAAAATGAATAACTGTTTTAAATCAGATCGAAAACTTAGTATTATCATTTAAAATAGGTGTCAATAGATTTAAATCGAGTAGTACATTAGTGCCACATCACATGACAGCTATAGATAGCTTATGTATATATATCTTAACATAAAATGAGTTAAAAAAAAATTCTCGCCGATTTCAAAATACAATAAACATACTAAGTAAAAGCAAAACATCTCAGATTGATCAAAACTGCTGCTAGAATTCTATGTTCTTCTTAATTAGATATTTGTTCATCTGGTTCTTTAAAAACCTTTTCAACTTTTATAGAGTAAGCACGGAAAACCGTATGTTACATTAAAACAACACAAACCATAGAATTCCAGCAGCATTTTCAACTTAAGCATTGAAGTGTAAAACTTAAAGTTCATTATCTACGGGGCAGTATTGTTTTAGTCGGATTTTTTTTTATCTTAAACAACGACAGAGACATAAAAAGCAAATTTGCATACCTTTAAGCGAATGATTGATTAAACAAATAGCTTTTCCAGTATGTTCAGTATAGCTTTTTAACTTAACTTTATATTATCATAAAACGTGGTAAACATAATAAGGGAATACTTTTCAATTAATTGAGCTACGAAAATTAAAAAGACCCCTTCATATCTAAGTTCATTTCAACATTCAACACTGCCAAAATAATAAGCTATAAAAATTCGAAAGTCTTATCTCAAAAATTGGACCTAAAACAAAATAATATTTAAATATGAAATTGAATGTTGTAATGATATGCTATGTACCGAATAATGTGAGGATATATTGTAAACTTAAACATATTTTTTTTTTAATTGAAGACAGGTAGTCCTCACTAAATTTGACTTAAAAGATGACGTCGCCGGTGTAATGAAGTATAATGACCCCCGTAGAATAATGACCGGGGGTCACTATACCTGAAGAATAGTTGGATTTTTCTGAAGAAAAAAGACCCAGGGGTTATTTTTCTTCATGTTAAACATGAAGAAAAATGACCCCCATAAAAAAATGCCCCCCCCCCCTAAACATGAATATAAATTTGTTACCCCGTATCCAAGATATGTCTTTGAAATTACTTTATTTTTCACTCTTTTCAACTGATTTTGAAGTTATAAACACCGAACTTGTAAATAAATCGCTGTATATAGTTTTTCCTATCCGTAGCAAGCACACGCAAAACACTCTTACATTGCCACAAATTGATTGTTAATAGTTACGTTACTTCTCTCGTCGACAAACGGCGGGAAATGACGCATATAAAGAAAAAAATCATACACGATGAGGATATTGTGTGATAATTAACGAAAAATAATCATGAAAGAATAATTGTTGTAATAATATAAGCAATATTCAATGGTGAATGAATTGTCAATCGAAGAATGATACATGTATATATCTTTATGGAAAAAGACTAAGGGGGCAGGTAACGTAGGAATATGAATACTTCTTATTTACATTTCTTGGGGAAAGTGATTTTTAAAAAAAAACATTCTGCGTTAGTTTTGTTTTCTTCTACGTAATAAATGAACATTAATATTCTAAACATTTGTTGTAATGTTGTATTTGTGATCATGAATATACTTTAT
This sequence comes from Magallana angulata, assembly GCF_025612915.1. Taxonomy (NCBI): domain Eukaryota; kingdom Metazoa; phylum Mollusca; class Bivalvia; order Ostreida; family Ostreidae; genus Magallana; species Magallana angulata. The sequence continues at coordinate 579,971 of NC_069117.1, read as the reverse complement.
TCTTTTAGAGCAAATTTGTGAAGAGTACCCGACTATAGTAAATCTTAATAGATAATAAACACTGATCGATTATAATAAGAAAAGATTGTTTCTAAAAGCGTTGATAAGAGGTTAGGGCCCATGTTAGGGGTTTATATCCCGCTTGATTTTGATCACACGATCTTTATTGTATCCAAAGTTACCAATGCTCATACAAACTATTGATGCATAAATCATCTTGATATTAAGTAAACTTACTACAGTATGCCGAGGATAAAGTAAAATATATTCTCTGTACGAGTACTCTCAGTACTCTGACGATTTTCCTTAATGGCCGTTAACCTCTACTGGCGTAATGGCTCTAACTTCAGCTTGGTTATAATGCCTAACAGTGGAGTAAATTTTTTATAATTGTGGTTTCATCATTAATTCTGGGTGATACACTTGTATACCCAGCAGTTTGTATTGTGGAAATCCTCAATGCAAGTATAATTCATGAACAATATGAAGAATATAGAAGATGCGACGGCAAAGCGCGAAGATGGGAAGACGAAAGTGATAAGTTGCGAAGGTTAAGGTTTTTGGAGCTGGTTAAAGTTTTTTTTCAGGTGCCCTCTAATGATAATATCTTAGTTACTACTGGTCCTAACTTCATTAAACTTGTATGGATGGTGCGTCTTATTATACTGTACTGATGCACCTGACAGGTTTAAATGCTGAATCTGAGCCACAGGTTTCGGATGCTGGAGGAGGTTAAGATTTTAAGAGCTGGTTAAAGTTTTTGAAACAGGTGCCATCTGATGACGATATCTTAGTTATAACTGGTCCTAACTTCACCAATCTTGCATGGATGGTGCGTCTTATGATACTGATGCACATGACAGGCTTGAATCAGAGCCATATGTTTATGATTCTTGATGAGGTTTAGTTTTTTGGAACAGGTCACATGTTTTATAGATGATAGCTTGCATAGTTGATTTAACTATATTATAATTGAAAGGCAGAGGTTGCTTCAGATGCAGAGCCTGATCTCCATAATCAAATATGCTAAAGAAATCTCCTACCTCACTACCTCACTCAAACCTGCTTGATAGATAGATGTAGTTGTTGCTGAATGGTGTAACATGATCCCTATGTTATAGTATTGTATGATATGAAACACCATTGTTTAATAGGATACAATATAATACCATACGTTATATTGTAAAACGTTATATGATACAATAAAAAATTGTATAATTTTTTTTATATTTCATGATATGATATTGTATCATGATATTGTTATGTATAGTATTGTATATTATGATACAATATTGTATAATATTATATTAGTATTATTTAATCACATGATACTATTACATATGATATTGCAATTTATTACATACTTAGTAATAAATACAGGTTTTTTGCACATGTGATACAGATGACATCACAAAATCCGTATCGGCCTCCGGGGCTGATACAGGTTATCAGCCCTCCAGGGCTGATACGGATCCTTGCGGAACTCCTCTGCCTTTTTTCGCTTCGGCATTTTTGCATGTTTACAGACGAAAAATAAAACATTTTCAGTTACAGTCGACATTTTTAAGTGCAGTTGAAAACTTTAAATGCTAGCAAAACTTTTAAAACCTGATGAAATTCCGTTCTGTAGCTTCATGTTTGTTAAAACAAGAAGAACTCATATTTTAATAAATACATGTACATGTCCAGACTTTTTTCAAATGATATGAATAATCAATTTGTTCAAGTTGATGGGTTTTCTTTTTAAATTTATTACTAAGTATGTAAGAAATATAATAATAGATACCCTTTTCCATATCACAGATTGTATCAGCCCTCGACCAATATCAACCCTCGGGCTGATATTGGAGTCTCGGGCTGATACAAGCTGTGATATGGAAAAGGGTATGTATTATTCTCTATATATAATATTGCATCCTATGATATAATATTGAATATTCTATGATATTGTATCATACAGTATGGTACAATATGATATTGGTTCTGTAATATAGAATTATATAACATAAAATTGTATATATGATATTGTAATATAATAAAATATCATATCATACGATATTGTAAAATATGATTTTGGTTTATATGATATATTATCATATCACTTGAAATTGTATTTAAGATGTTTTAATATATATTATTGTATCATATAATACAATGTGTATAGTATGATTGTATTATATAATATTTTACTGTATCCCATGATATTGTATCATTTGATATGATACAATGTTTATTAAATAATATTGTATTATATGATACAATATCATATTTATATAATAGTGTTGTGTTGTGCATGTACTATGCCGAAATAGTAGTCAGGTTTTGATACATAGTGCACGAGCCGGAGGCGAGTGCACTATGTATCAAACCCTGACTACTATTTAGGCATAGTACATGCTCAACACAACACTATTGTTATTATTATGCCGACTGTTGAATATACTGACGTGCTTTGCTAGTAGCTGTGACGTTCGAGTGTTGACAAGTCCCTAAAAAAAATCATCGGGAAAAGCAAGCGTTTGTTTTTTTTTGTCAAATTAATCAATTGATTTGATTGTTTATTTAATCAACAAGCTGTTGTACAATGAAAAGTCAACAAAGGTTTTTGTTATACTTTCATGTTAAATACTGAAATCTGATTGGTTAAGACGCAGTTAATAATATTTACTATTACCCTCAGCGTTAGCAACGCACTTGGCAACGGGTAACATTAAAAAATGTTACATGCGCGAAAATTATGCGCGTACGGTTCGCTGTAGAATTCACGTTATTCCTATATAAAAGCAGTAAAATTTTCTTAAAAATTTTAAAAAAGACATTCAGTATAACAAAATAAATAGTGCCTGTTTGGGAGGATAACAGCTGAAATTGACACCCCCTCGAAAACCATTGTCAACCTCCGCTTCGCATCGGTTGACAATGGTTTTCTCGGGGTGTCAATTTCAACTGTTACCCTCCCAAACAGGCACTATTTATATAATGTTCTTTTCAAGAAATGAGAGACGTTTTACGAATTTACCTTACCGAGAAAACTCGAAATGTTTAGCAGACGAAATCTCATTGAATTTTTTTCTTGTACATTCTTTATCAAGCGTCATTTAAAAAAGCGTTTTTGTGATTCTCATGTAGAATTTCTTTGTAAAATGTTCAATTAATTTGTTCAAAAGTTTATAAAAAAACTGTTAACTTTAAAATCACCGTCAAAAATGAATAATTTTAATTGCTTGATGTCAGTCGTACATATCTACGTTTTATATATATAAATACCATTATTTGTAATGACGGCTACTTTAGCGTAGCGGTAACGCGTTGGGCTGGTATGATTTTAGCGTCGTGAGTTCGAATCCCGCTGTCGGCGCTTGAAAGATATTCGTCGAAAACATTTGCCGTGTTCTATTTCGGCATAGTATGCTTACGCTATATAAATCCTTTGATACTATGCGAAATTAGAAGAGTATTGAATATATAGTGACAAACTGACAGAAGGCATAATAATATGTATCAACTATGATACAGCATCATACAATACAATATCATACTATAATATTTATATTCACTTTTTTTCCCTCTATTAAATTGCATTAGTTAATTTGTGTGATATTTACACACAACACAGAAGACCCAATCATCAAATCTGGTGCGTATGAATACATTTAGTATTTCTTCAGTATTTCTCGAAGGACAAGATCTGACTCTTCTCGCGACTTCAAACCGGATAACGACCTGATATTATACTTATGCTGATAAATATTGTATTGATGTAAATATATATTGACAGTTAAATGAATTCAATTGATTAATTTCTTAGTATACCAAGAGTAAATTCATTAAATTACAGAAAGAAACATAAAATTGTGTTATTAGAATTGAAAACGCTGCGTACTATTTTTGTCAGCATATTTCGGCTGTTCCAGTGGCCATTCCGTTAATTTCGCATTACTCGTTGAATAAGACAGAGCCTTTTAAAAACATCATATTTGCGGGGAGGAAATACATGTTTGAAAAAAACGTAAATATAAGCATTGAATCATTATTTTTTTTTTAAATGTGGTCTCATAACTGCAACAATGAGTGCAAACAAATTTTCATAACGCGCTAGCGCGCTTATACAATTTCTATGCACACATCGTTGCAGTTATGAGACCACATCTTTCAAAATATAATGATTCAATGCTTAATTATACAATATAATATCATATGCTTCAATGTTATGATGTTTTATTGCAGTATGATATTGTTTCATATAATACTATTATATAAAACAATATCATACTGCAATAATACATCATTACATTGAAACATATGATATTATATTGTATAATTAATTATTAATTATAATAATACTATATTGTAATATGTTTTATGATATTGTATTGTTTGATCAAATACAATAATGTATAACACAATACAATGTCATCTCATACGTTACAATATCATATCTCACAAATATTTACGGTATTTTATGGTATTATATGATATATATTGTAAATATGATAGGATGCAATTTTAATTTTATATTCTTGTATTGATTAACATATGAACATATGATTATTATACAATTTTTTAACAGATGATATACGATATTGTTTCAAAACAGAATCCATTAATATCCAAGATCATAAAGGATGGTTTTCATATAATATGATAAAGGTGGTCTCATTAAAGTGATGCCTCATAAAGGTGATGCCTCGTCTCGGTGAGCTTTTTAATCTGTGATTACCTGTGTTTTATAATTGTGGAGCTTTCCATCGTTTAAAGGGTTCCGAGGCATATTTTGGAAATTTTAATTCTTTTAAATTAATAAATATAAAATTATCCGGGGGGATGGGGTCCGGACTCCCTATCCCCTTTTACTGCGTGAACTGATTAAAATTGAATTTTCCGTTGGGGGGGGGGGGGGCGGACCCCCTCTCCCCCTCTAGATCCTTGCATGAGCAAGGAGTGTCGCATGATGAAATTAGATTGTTACTGTGTTTGGTCTACGGTAAACAGACGGCTGGTAAGTGACAGGAGTCTAGAAGTGCATATGTGCACATTATGGCGGACATTAAATTTTGTGTGAAGTATATAATGATTAGGCATAGCCAACACTGGTAAACATATATGTTACATGTACACATTAAAATATTTACAAACATTCATAGTAAGCGCGATGGCCTAGCGCATGCGTACCAATAATAGCATGGATTAATTGGAAAACCTTGGCGAGTACGGTGCCTGTATTAAATTATATGTAATCGACCGAGACTTGCTGAATGCAATCAAAAAGGCGAAGGCGAAAGTGCGAAGATGCGAAGGCCAGAGTGCAAAATTTGGAAGCTTAAGGCATTACATCTTCGCGCTTCGTCGTGGCATCTTCGCACTTTTGCTCCTTCGCCTTCGCACTATCGCCTTTGCAATTTCGCATCTTCACCCTAAGGTCAAAGTGGCCCTATCGGAACACCATAGATATATGTAAATGTAATTGTTAAGATGACAACCATACCCCGATGCAATACGTCAATATTTTGTTATAACGGAAGGATTTTTATTTTCTAAGATATACCCCTTCTTTCACTTTAAGTTTATTTGAATATGAATTATAATTTCCGTTACTTTCTGTTAACTGCAGCAGTAAACATTACAATAGTGTAAAGACTGTTTCACAAATAATAAAAAAATATACTGAAAAACTTTAATCTACAAGGGGGTCATTATTCTTCAGGGGACACTTTTCTTCATGTGGAGTGTGCTCATTTTTATGAAAATGACACTTATTCTTCAGGCAAAGGGGTCATTTTTCTACGTAGAATAATGACCGGGGGGGGGGGGGGCATTTTTCTGCGTAGAATAATGACTGGGGGGTCATTATTCTACGTAGAAAAATGACCCCCGGTCATTATTCTACGGGGGTCATTATTCTTCATTACACCGGACGTCACGGAGCAGCCAAAAGTAATCAAAGTATGGAAAACCTCCAATGCGAGCTACAGCTGTATAAGACTGCATGTTGATGCAAACGATATATCAAAACTTATTTGCGCATTTGTGCGTTTGTTTTTTTTAATGTTATACAATTAAATGGGTGGAAACTGTGATTGCGAAGTCACAGGAGCTCGAAAGAAATTAGATTATCAGTAAATATTTTGTCAAATATTTAATTACGTCATCTTACGTTCAAGGTTTTCCTCCACTGTTAACGAAAAAAAAAACACAGCCAAAAGTAAACAAAGTATGGAAAAACACCAATGGGAGTAATTGCTATATAAGAATGCATTTTGATGCAAACAATATATCAAAAGTTATTTGTGCATTTGTTTTTTTAATGTTATACAATTAAATTGATGGATACTGTAATTTGAAGTCCCAGGAGCTCGAAAGAAATTAGATTATCAGTAAATATTTTGTCAAATATTTAATTACGTCATCCTACCTCCAAGGTTTTCCTCTACTGTGAACGAAAAAAAGAAAAACACAGTTACAAAAATAAAAACATCAGAAAAATGACTTCTGATTCTCAAATTTGTGTAAGCAAATGATAAACTAAGTCGTATAGAGTCGCTTTAAAACGCAATAGGAAAGACCTTAGAAATTAGGTGGGACAAAAATGGGGTAATTCAATAAACTCATACTATTTAGTCACGACGGCATGTTTACCCGTAACTGTGCTCCAAGTGAAAAAAAAACACCATGCCTTTAAATTAGGTAACAAAAATACATTTCAAACATATGTACATGTAATAAAACTTTTATATATTATTTAAATAAATGTCAATTCATAATAAAATGTGTTAGTTGTGACTTTTATAAAACTATATGACAGACACCGACATTGTTTTCAAACTGATAATAAACAGAGTACAGAGAGTGATAAAATGATATAAAACCACGTATGTTTGTTTCTACTTAAAAGACCCAAGCTGTACAGCTATCGGAAATGGATGTTTTCTTGCAGACCCAACTTGTAAAAGGTACTCCGCTGATCATTTTGTTTATGAGAGGTAATTATTTGATATTATAAATATGTTATAATGTAAACATTTATAATAACCAGGAACATGAAATAAGATAATTATGATCTCATTTAGAATATTGGTAAACTACAATTAAAATGAAAATTAATTACCTATCATTGTTCGGATTTTATTTGAAATAAATAGCACTATATTTTTACATGTAACTGTGTACTTTAGAGACGGGTATGATTTTCCAGTCTACCTAACGGATTCTTGTCCTAGTAATCAAGCTGAATGGAACAAGAGATCATTTGCTATGAACTGTAATGATAAAAATGGATACATGTGTATGCCAAACCAACACTTCACAGAGCTTATAGAGTTCTGTTATACATTTCCTCCCTTATTGATTCAAAAAGGTAAATATAAATACATAAAAAATAGACATTAGAAGACAAAATATATTTAAGGATGACGTTTATTCAGAATGATAAAACATTCCATTGATGATAGAAAAGATCCCTTTTTTGCATGTTATAGACCTTATTTGACTGGAGTGTTATTTTTCACTTTTAAACAAGTAGGTCAATGACTTACTTTCTGAGTTAATGGCCATTGAGTATTGAACCGGGAAAAAACACAAAGGTTAAAATAATTTGAGCTAGTACAACCATTTAAGACTCATAGGTCGTTCGTTTTTTTTTTAAGTCATCTTATATTTGAAACAAAATAGACGGGTAGCATTCCTTTTAATCCGCCTTAGACTTAGGCACTCTCCTAGATTTAGATTCAATAAAATTTTGAATTGCTATTCGACATTGTCTTCCTAATTCATGTTCACTTTGATATAAAAATAATTTTATTTCTTTTAAATTCATAGTTCTTATCTTTAACTATATCTATATAAGATTGTATCGTTAATGGATTTGGTAATGTCTCAAATGCTCTTTATCTTTGCTATAGATTTTTTCTTTTTCATTTCAGGTCATTGTTTATATTTGGCCAAGCACGTTTCTTTAGTGATTGTATACCAGTGCAAGAACTTTAGAAATGGATGTCCAACTTCTCATTACTTGTCTTCACGTATGTTTAAACGTAAGTCTTACATATCAATATGAAAAATAATACAACAACATCAGCACAATATTTTCTTTAGATTTCAGATAACGTTTTAGCCAGTTATCTCAAGTAACACAAGTTAGGGCATCTCACAGCCGGGTTAGTTAGGGCTTGATAATGAATTTTTCATTCCAATAATAAATGCCAAAACTTAGCATAAACGTCGTCTAGCCAGTCTACCTTATCATAAAACCTAATACAGTTTCAAATAAGAAATTATATTGACAAAAAATGGTTTTCTTTCAATTTGCTAAGCCAAGATGCACTGGTAATATTATTTACTAAATTCATCAACCCTTCATCAACCGTTATTGAAAGGTCACGGCAATGGTATACGAAAATTCAAAGGTCCCGAACCTTCCTGCAGGCCTCGATACCTTCATCGTGTAGATATTCGTGTACAAGGAAGTGACAACCATAGTAACGAGAAGGTTATGGCCTGGAAGAGGTCAAAGGAAGGCGTTTTATTGAAACAATATGCAATGTCCTTAAAGTATGATGGCAAATCGCCTACCTCTGGACAAAAGTGTAGGTTTATAAATTAAGATATTTTTCCGTTAGATGTCCAATGACACTAACTATAGTACGTCCTGGCATTGTTTTCTTCAGAATTTTGGGGAACAGATAAAATTGACCTGGTTTAAAATTGATAAAGCAGAAATTAGTGTCAATAAAGAATGAAACTAATTTCATCATTATTATATATTTTGTCTAAAGTGTCGGTGATTAGAGCTGGAAGCTTTTTGGTGGAATCAGATTCCATTTTTGTCTGGTCGTCTATCAGTTGTCAAGTGGCTTTAGCGATATACGCTTGTTTGTTTGTCTTAAAGAACCACTGTAGATCCTGTAGGAGGAGATTTGCACCGATAAAATATGCTAGTGAATATAAAAATACAGTTTATCAAGGATAGTAAAAAGAACACTTATTAAAATCAACAACACTAGGCATCTTAAAAGTGTCGGATATCTATCTATCTATCTATCTATCTATCTATCTATCTATCTATCTATCTATCTATCTATCTATCTATCTATCTATCTATCTATCTATATATAGATACTAAGCCAGTAAACTGAATATATAAAGCATTGAAAATTGCTAACGACACTGTTTTGTCAAATTGTCAGAACAGCCAGTCCCTTCGTTAGGACATAAAATATATCACATAGAATAAAAAAGCAAGGAAAACAATATCAAGCACTACAACTAATACTACCAATTATAGGAATTATAAAGAAATAGGAACTATAGTTTGTACAGTTTTGTATTTCAGTGATAAAGGACGAAAGCCAATTTGAGCTCTCTTTTGTTTGTAAAAACAATAATTCTTTCGCGAATAAACGCATAACTTTTGCAAAGGAACGCAGAACTTTTTGCGAATAAGCGCAAAACATTCATGCGAATAAACGCGTCACTTTCACGATATAACGCAAAAGCTTTTTGAAAAAAATGCGTTACTTTTGCGAATAAAGGCGGAACTTTAATATAAATAATGTTTTTCGTACAAACTAGAACCCTAATTAAAAATAATGATTGAAAACTAACACATTTTTTAAAAAATAAATGCTAAGTAAGATGGAATGTTTTATGTTGATATCAAAATATTACTTTTTATACTCATTTTTATGTATACAAATTATATATTATGTCAAATTAATTTATTTATATCACGTAAAAATGTTCAAAGGGAACAAGGATGTAAGGCAAAATTTTTCATTTGTTCGCCGACCTTGTGTTCGAGCAGGCTTTCAATATGCTTTTAATACAAATTCAAGCGAGGGAAATCTCCAAAACTTTACTCCTGATTTTTGAACGACATAATTATGCGATTTATCTAAAGGACGAAATTCCGTTATCCAAATTTGAACAATAGCTAGAAACTATTTTTGTTTGTTTATGTACAATAATGTTCTATTATTTTTACAATCATATCTGATAAAACTATTAATTCGAATTAAATTGTTATATGCAAATTTTGATGCCCCATTTTCTATGATAGATAGCTCATGAGAATATGAGAAGAGCAATGCATTATGTGAAATTATTTACTTCTAGATCACAGATTTAGTTTGATATTCTTGTGAAATTATAATTTACATGTATATAAATTACAGCTAGTATAATCATTGCTGTCCGAAAACACAGTCAAAATTTGTTTTGTTATATGAAGAAACAAACCAAAATTCAAGAAAGTATTTGAAAACAGATCGCTGTAATAATCTCAGCTCAACATAGAATTCACGAATTGAAATTTGCGCAAAGACCATTTCCAAAATATCGTCGGCATCAAACGTTCACTGGTGATATTCCACCGCCCGTAGGAATTAAGTGACAGATGTTCAACCTGACTTTACCTCATAGTAATTCACGAATCCTTATATCCGTTTTGATAGCAAAATGTCGCATTGCGCGTCAGTTGTTTACTTGCCTTGACTGATTGCCTATTATGACGTCATCTTTTTTATGTAGCGAAGTCACTGTCGTGTATCCGCGCCGGTAGTGACGTGTTTGGATAAAGTGAAAATGGCGGCTCCGTTTGTTCCTTGATAAGTTTTCGTGTTATTTAAGGCTTACATTGTTTATTTTTACATTAGAAAGATCGTCAAATCTATTTAAAAGCATATTAAATCTTTAAATTTCTACGAAGTTTATGTTAAAATTATGTGAATAAGCAGTTTATGTCAATTAATTGTGAACAACGGAACACGTTTGGATGACCTTGTTTTTCAAAATAGGAACGGTTTGGATGTGGTTAATATATGAGTTTATACAGTTCTTTTAATTATCCCCTCGCGAAAGCGATATAGCATCGATACTGTGCGACGTACATGCCCTCACTGCAAAGCATGCTTTCAATATTATAAGGATCGTCATGTGATAGACACTTGAAGTCATATTGTTTAGATAAACGTACACGTTGAAAGACTTGTGAATCTAAGTCAACAAAATTTTATATACCGTAATTTGAATTTCAATACACAATACAAGCTACAAATAACTTGGCTTATAAAAATTGCATACAGAGTGTTTCACAGATATGTTAAATCTGTTGTATAATAATTCCATCGATATTAATTTAGAAAGATTCAGTCTTACCAACATTTTTACCGACACAAAAATAAACGTGTTTACGACAGTTTCAATTAAGTTATGATTGCATAACGTTATCGGCTTTAAACGATGTCGGTGAAAAAAAAAGTCAAAAGAGATCGTTCAAATACAAAATTATACCAACTTTTAAAAGTTTAAAGTCTGTAAATTCATCTAATGGTACAACTATTTTTTTCTCTGTTAAAATTAAAACGGTATTAATAATAATAGATACATTTAGATACACTGCACAGAACAAACCGTGATAACGTGGGTATTTTTATTGGTATCCTGGTATGGGTTTTATGAACATGAAAAAAAAATATTCACCTTTGATACAGATTATTTAAAACTTTCCAAACGTCATACTTGTCTAATTTTCTAAATTAAAAATTGAAACGTTCCCAAACAACTTTTTAGATTTGCAACAGCAACCGCGCTTTGGCAAATTTTTAACTATGAAGTTTATATTATACTTTCATGTTAAATACTAACGCGGGTTTGTACTTTTTCTGCGTGTCGCCACCTTCTTTTCCCGCATGAGTCAGCAAAACTTCTTGATATACATAGATACATAATATTTCTGGTGAGAATAATGATTGAATAAATGTACATATTAAATAGCGACGTTTACTCAGGGATCGTCATCACTTGAATTTTTTTTACCGACTATTTCTAACAACAGAGTAAATATGACTTAGCAGACATCTATGGTACTTTGTATTATATCATTGGGAATGAAATATATTGTATTCGTAAAATTTTCTTTGTTTAGCGATGTGCAGGCTTTGTATTAAATGTAAACAAGGCTCACTTTCATAATATTATTACCAAGCACATTCGCCGTTCAACTTACTTCACGATTATATCATTTCAGAATAGCTAAAACAACCCACATCACATAGTTGCTACGTATCAATTTTGTACTATATTCAGTCCAATAAATGCAAATGACGTATAATTGGGGTGCAAGTGGGGTTTGCTTATTAATATTCAAATATTTGATCGTACAATTGCTGAAAATTAAATTAATTTAAGTAATAAGGAATCTTTGGATATTGTGAGGCTATAATATAACTTCGGGCTTTATTGGATTTGACCACGCCCCGACCAAAATTATATCATCTCAAAATACTCAAAGAACGATTCCTTATTCGTTAAATAATCAATTTCTTATCAATTATATACTACATGTAAATATACCATTTTATCAGAGAAAAAAAAACATGCTTGTCTACAGAAATGAACTTAGTCATCAAGTTATAGTCCCCTTCGAACATGTGGAAGTATTTTGGTTTCATCACGTTTATGAAACTGTCGGACAGGAAAGAAAAATTCACCGTCTGTATATTAAGGTCTTTTGATCTGACTTCAAATACATCCTTTGCATGCTGTGTAATTGAATGGTCCACTATTTTTAAAAAAAAAAGATGTATCTTCGGTTGCACACCGATAAAATGCAAACTGCTCCATTTATGTCTAAAATATCAAAAATGCAATATCTAATGCAATATCTTTATATCATTGAAACCGTACCATTTGCACAATTTATATTTTAGCATCCAAACCGGAATAAATTATTCATCCAAACCATACTACTTATTAAGCAGGTGCAAGAAGTTACTGCTATTTTACTACATATTAATGTAGTAAAAAGATATTGAAATGATTTCATTTTGTTAGTGTAATGTTTCAAATTAATTTTGGCTGCTTCAGATTTATAGTATGTGTTTTATTATCTACGTAATCTCGAAATAGTTCTTGGTATTTGCGTTTAAATGACACGTTAACGATTGATATTCTTACAAATAAGTCGTTTTTATTTACGATGAACAAAAATAACACTATTTTTTTTCAACTGCAAAATCTTTAGAAAAGTATGAATGACTATTCGGATATTTTAATTAATATTTTCCGCATTGTCGATAGAAAAAAAGGACACAACACTCATTGTTTTTGCAATGGATAAGCCATTTTCACGTTATCCAAACATGTCACTACCGGCGCGGATACACGACAGTGGAAGTCTTTATACGTCACCGTTACGAATCAACAGATCAGAAACGATTATTTTAAATAGAGGGAGTATTCTCTGGATATTATACCTGGCTGGTCAATATTTTTCGGACGAACCGATGTTACAATTATTGACTATTCGTCTATATAGTGCTATATAGTGAGAACATACTACTGAATAGAACAAACATATATGTATGCAGAAGATATCATATTATTATTAGATAATTTGCAATGTTAGGATACGACGGTCACGTGACAACTAAAAACATACGACGTCAGAAAAATGCACCAAAAGTAATGTTGACATTGCTGTCAATATATGTTATTAAGATTATAAGAAATACCCCGGTCAAGGTATTTTTGTTGATTAGATAAATATCGTTTCTCAGTCGTTTTTTTGCTACGGGACACCTTAAAGGGACTCAGACACGATTTGACTTAAAATTTTCAAAATTTATTTTTCCGTTTTCAATGTTTATAATGATAAATATAGAAGTTTATAATGCTATGCCAAAATTTGGAAGTAAAACATCAAGTTATGAGCAAGATACAGCGTTCATAATTCTTTGTTTTGTAAACAAAGCTCGAATATTGTCATTTTTACATATGTATAGTATTGGTGCAAGTTTCAATTAAATGTATCTTTCTTTTGTTGATAATAGTACTTAAGAAAATGCTGAATTTGTTTATATTGTCTTTTATGTGTCATTTTGTCTAAAAAATGGTAATTCTCTACATTACATTTTTTGTAAACAACTATAAAACTCGAGCTTTGTTTACATAACAATCGATTTTTACCTCTGTATCTCGCTTGTAACTTGACTTAAACATCATATATTTTGGTCAATCATTTAAAATGCACCAGTTAGCCATATTATACATAAAAAATAAAAAGATATTTTTTTTAATCTCAAATTGTGTCCAAGTCCCTTTAATATTGCTGGTTGTTTAATCTCGCTATGACTACCAAGTCTTTTGATGAAGCCAAGTACAGTTCGTGTACGAACGCTTTCGCGCAGCGTTTCATATGCATTGTGACGTCATCTTTTTGCTTGTTTTACGCTATTGCGTATCGATTTAAAATGAAGATATTCATCGAAATTTGTCAAATCAGCTCTTTTGATGGGTAAAATTAATATTAAATTTTAGAATAAACATAAATGTCCTGAAATGTAACTATTTTTGGGCTTGGATGGGTTTCGCAAGCCTAGTCCTCTATCACGTTTTCCTAACCCGCCTAAATTAAACTTGATACAGGTGTTTCAAGACAGTAACCACGTATTTAATGTCCCTTAATATGTGATGTTATATATATAGGATCTCTCATGATTTGCGATGGTATATAATTTGTATCCAACGAGTTGTGTGTTTTCAGGCGAGGGGATAGAAAAGACACAACGAGTTGGATAAAAATCATATACCATCGCAAATCATGAAAGATTCATTTTATCACATGTTTACCACAAGTCAAACCTCAATCGTTCTTTAATCATTATAAATTCTGCAAATATTATAATTCTGAGCCACACAACACATTCACCACAAGACGTCAACAACTTTACGTATGGAAGAAGTTCCTTGGAGATTAACAAACAAACATTTCACTTTCTGGATTATTTTTATCAATTAAAAAAAAACTGAGACAGCATTAAATGCTGCACATTTATAACTCTACGCTTTTCAACTGAATTATTTTGTTACATTTTCATTCTACGTCAATAATTTGCCCAAAGCTACGTAATGTTTAATTATGAAGTCACGTGGCGTACGAATATAAAAAATTATCCCATGAGTGATATCCACCGTGTATTGAGATAAACATGTGGTAAATGTATATATATATATATATATATATATATATATATATATATATATATATATATATATATATATATATATATATATATATATATATATATATATATATATATATATATATATATATATATATATATATATATATATATATATATAAATAACATTTTTGAATAAGTTTTTTCTCGTTATGTCACAAATGAGATAATTTTATTACTTTGCCCTGTAAATTGCTGAATCACACCAGAAATAGTTAGATTGCCCTACCGGAAAAAAGTTATATTTCACAGGAAATGGTTATATCGCCCTCCCGAAACTGTTATATCACCCTCGCGTGCAATAATTCTGCATATTAATAACGTCGCGTTCGAAATTTAGCTAAGCAAACGTAAACAGTTCCCGAACGATAAAAATGGCATAACAGTGTCTGCTGTTCAGAGAAACTTCCTTTAATTTGAAAAATGATCTTCTTTTTGAAAGCATCGATCGGTATTTTACAAGAAAATTGATTCGTAAGATATGAAGATGCATTAATAATTAAAATACACCTGTTAATAAGGTAAATATATTCTTAAACAGATTTTTATTTTTATAAATGTTATATAACATATATTACATGTCTTCTCGGGCGACAATACCAGAATATTTGTCCCTCGGTGACAGGAAAGCCCTATTGTGTTATGTCGCCCTCTGCCTTCGGGGCAAATATTCTGGTATGTCGCCCTCGAAGTCATCTAATATATGTATATTATTACTTAATTATGTCTTAATTTTTTGATAATACTATAACGATCACCATTTCCGCCTATGTCAAAAAAAATAGCCAATATCTGACGAATATGGGAAATCGGGCATTCAAAAAGCAACTTTGATTAGACACCTAGATAAAACCTGGAGGTAAAATGTTTTTTTATTTGACCATTTGATGCATTTTTATATTAACTTTCATATTAAGAACAGGAAAAGAAATCCCTAGGGCAGAAGTTTTTAAAAAAAGTATAAAAAAAAAAAAAAATGTGCAAAATTAATGCATTTCAAGCAAAATCCCGTAGGGTCTTATGTTAAAAATTAACAAACTTTGAGATGACCCAATAAACAAATGATGGGGTAAATGTCTGATTTTTTTTTTAAATTTTGAAATAATGATTATATAATTAAGTAGGAATTTATTTGAAAAAATTCATTAAGAAATCTGGGGCAGAAAAAATTAGACCCAGCCTCGTTAATTTCCTCGGGGGTTTAAATGCAATAATTGGCAGATTCCTGAAAGCTCGAAATTCATTCATTAGTGTAAAGAATGAGCATATTTTTTCTAAGGATGCTAAGTTAAGTTTATTAGGATGGAGTGATAGGTAAGAACAAGTGGATAAGATAATGTTAAGACACTCGTCCCCGCGTTCGTTAAAAGCCATCACAATGGACCTTAAGTAATACAGTTTACGAGGGACTAAAAAAAATACGAAGACTTTCGCGGGGGTGTTAAGGAAGCATATTGACAATTAAGCGTCTTTTTTACTGTTATATTCAAAATCGTGAGAATGAATAACTGTTTATGAATCAGATCAAAAAATTACTATTATCCTTTAAAATAGGTGCCAATGCAATAAAATCGGGTAGTACAGTAGTGCCACATTGGTGTATTATCACGTAACAATTATAAAAAGCTTATGTATATATATCTTAACATAAAATGAGATAAAAAAACACTTCCTCGCAGATTTCAAAAAACAGTAAACATACTAAGTGAAAGCAAAACATCTCAGTTTGATCAAAACCACTGCCAGAATTCTATGTTCTTCTAGATTAAATGTTTATTCATCCGGTTCTCAAAAAACCTTCTCAGCTTTTATAGAGTTTGTGCGGAAAACATTATGTTGCATCAAAACAACAAAAAACATAGGATCCCAGCAGCATTTTCAACATTAGCATTGATCAAACTAACGATAAGTGTAAAACGTAAAGTTTATTATCTACGGGGTAGTGTTGTTTTAGTCGGATTTGTATATCGTAAACAACGACAGAGAAATAAAAGCAAATTTTCATACCTTTTAGCGGATGATTGATAAAACAAACAGCATATCCAGTATTCTTATGTTCAGTATATCTTTTTTACCTGCCGTTATATTATCGCAAAACGTGGTAAACATAATAAGGCAATAATCTGCAATTATCTGAGCTACAAAAATAAAAAAAATACTCGTTTATATCTAAGTTTACTTTTTAAACTGCCAAAATAATAAGCGATAAAATGTTGAAAGTCATTTCTCAAAAATTGGACCTAAAACAAAATAAAATATCAAATTGAATATTGTGATGATATGCTATGTACCAAATTATGAGAGGATATTCTACTTAAACAGAATTTTTTAAATTGAAGACAGGTAGTCCTCACTAAATTTGACTTAAAAGATGACGTCGCCGGACGTCACGGAGCAGCCAAAAGTAATCAAAGTATGGAAAAACACTAATGCAACAACAGCTGTATAAGACTGCATGTTGATGCAAACAATATATCAAAACTTATTTGTGCATTTGTTTTTTATGTTATACAATTATCAGGTGGTGGAAACTGTGATTTTTAAGTCATAGGAGCTCAAAAGAAATTGGATTATCAGTAAATATTTTGACGAATATTTAATTACGTCATCTTACGTTCAAGGATTTTCTCTACTATGACCGAAAAAAAACCCCACAGTTGCCAAAATAAAAACATCAAAAAAATGACTTCTGATTCTCGATTTGTTGTTAGCAAATGATAAACTAAGTCGTTTAGAGTCGCTTTAAAGTGCAATAGGAAATACCTTATGAAATTAAGTGGGACAAAACTAAGTCGTTTAGAGTCGCGTTAAAGTGCAATAGGAAATACCTTTATATGAAATTAAGTGGGACAAAAATGGGGTAAATTAATAAACTCTAAATATTTCGTCATGACCTCATGTTTACCCGTGCTCCGAGTAAAAAAAACAACATGCTTTTAAAATCAGGTAACAAAAATACATTTTAAACAATTGCACATGTAATAAAGCTTTCATAGAATAACTAAATAAATGTAAGTGCATAAATAAGTGCATAAATAAATGTGTTAGTTGTGACTTTTTTAAAACTGTATGACAGCCACCGACATTGTTTTCCAACTGATAATAAACAGAGTACAGAGAGTGATAAAATGATATAAAAACCAGGTATGTTTGTTTCTACTTAAAAGACCCAAGCTGTACAGCTATCGGAAATGGATGTTTTCTTGCAGAACCATCTTGTACAAGGTAATCATTAAGAGTTCTTATGTCATTTTGTTTATAAGAGGTAATCATTTGACATTATAAATATTTTATGATGTAAACATTTATAATAACCAGGAACATGAAATATTATGATCTCATTTAATTATATTAGTAAACTACAATTAATATAAAAATTAATTCCATATCATTGTTTTTTTTTTATTATTTGAAATAAATAGCAAAATGCTTTACATGTAACTGTCTACTTTAGCGACGGGTATGATTTTCCAGTCTACCGAACGGATTCTTGTCCTAGTAATCAAAATGAATGGAACAAGAGATCATCAGCTATCAACTGTAATGATAAAAATGGATACATGTGTATGCCAAACGAACACTTCACAGAGCTTTTAGAGTTTTGTTATACAGTTCCTTTCTTAACGATTGAAGAAGGTAAATATTCATGCATGAAAAGTAGACATTAGAAGACAAAATATATTTAAGGATGACGTTTACTCAGAATGAAAAAAAAATACCACTGATAATAAAAAAGAACCCTTTATTACATGTTATAGACCTTAATTAGACTGAAGTGTTATTTTTCACTTTTAAACAAGTAGGTCAATGAAGTACTTTCTGCGTTAATGGCCATTGAATATTTAACCGGGAAAACATAAAGGTTAAAATAATTTGAGCTAGTACAACCATTTAAGACTCACAGGTCGCTTTTTTTAAATCATCTTAAATTTGAAAGAAAATAGGCGGGTAGCATTCCTTTTAATCCGCCTTTGACTTAGGCACTTCCTAGAATTTAGATTCAATAAAAGTTTGAATTGCTTTTCGACATTGTCTTCCGAATTTATGATCACTTTGATATAAAAATAATTTTATTTCTTTCCAATTCATCAATTCATAGTTCTTATCTTTGACAATATCTATATAAGATTGTATCGTTAATGAATTTTGTAATGTCTCAAATGCTCTTTATCTTTGCTATAGAATTTTTCCTTTTCATTTCAGGTATTTGTTTATATTTAAGCAAGCACGTTTCTGTAGTGTATGGATACCAGTGCAAAAACTTTAGATATGGATGTCCTACTGCTAGTTACTTGTCTTCAAATATGTTTAAACGTAAGTCTTGCATATCAATATGAAAAATCATCCATCAGCACAATATTTTCATTAGATTTTAGATAATGTTTTGCCATGTCACAAAAAGAGTGTTGAAGCCAATTATCTCAAGTAACACAAGTTAGGGCATCTCACAGCCGGGTTAGTTAGGGCTTGATAATTATTTTTTTATTCCAATCATCAATACCAAAACTTAACATAAACGTCGTATAACCAGTCTACCTCACCTTAAAACCTTACACAGTTTTAAATTAGAAAAAAATATTGACAAAAAATGGTTTTCTTTCAATTTGCTCAGCCAGGATGCACTAATAATATTATTTACAAAATTCAACAACCCTTCTGGGGATGTGATACCGACGTTATTGAAAGGTGACGGCATTGGTATACGAAAATTACGCGGTTATGTTAAGGCTGTCCGAAGCTAAATATATATCGAAAAATGATACTATTTTAATTATCGAAAAATACTTTAACCGAGCGAGTTTCTTTAAACTTTTATTACATAAATTAACAGTGACATCCAACACTAAATTAGATGTATTTTTGTGACGTCATATATTTTTTTAAGCACGTGACGGGTGTATTCTAACACGGTAAATAATCAATAAAAATCGCTTCGGCACAAGTGAATAATGTCATTAAATCAAAAATATTTTTATGAAAAATCCTTCGATAAGTAATGTATTTTGCAGTTCTTGCTGGGGGTTCATATAAATATTTCGTTTATTTGAAATATTGTCAAAACATTTCGCACCGCCATCGAAATTAGGCACATTTTTACCTTTAAGGCTCGATTTACACAAAATCAAGTCAATTGGTAGGTTTCCCCCAGCAAGATTCACATTGGTACTTATTTTCTCTCCCGATTTCACTGAAAATATACTAAGATTGTTTTTATCTTTCACTTGTGCCAAGCCGTTTTTTATATGCATATACATATCACCATTCATTAGATTACACGTAGCAGGGGGAGTCTCAAAACCATTAGTTTATGAATAGTTATTTACCTATTACGAAGCTTAAAAACTGTTGATTTTTTTAATACTCCATATCGGTGATATTGAATTTAGTATCACTAGTATTTATAACAGTGTCTATGTAAAGGAATGAAGCGGTTTTATATTATGCACAATGAATATCACTTATTACGTTACGATACATTCCCTAAGAACGATCGAAAGGAATGCAGATCGTGACGTCAAAGTTAACTATGACGTCATATCTTATGAAGTACAGACAAGTGACTTTCTACATATCGCTGTGAAATTAATCGGGCAGCCCTAACATAGCCGCGTAATTTATGAAATAATTGATTTTTCACAAAGTTTTTTCTTTGCATTGGCACACCTTATATCTTACAACTAATAATGTCAATGAAACATGTAACGCCATATCATGATTTGGTGAAAATAAGAAGCTGCAACACAACGGCTGTGGCAGTATTGTAAACAATGTGAAATTATGCAAAATATTAAATACAATACAAATATAACGTTACAAGTCCCTCATCTTACAAATGGTTACGTTAGAAGTTTGCACATCTTACATATGGTTACGTTAGAAGTTTGCACAGAATTGCATAAATGAAATTATATTTCATCTCTCAACTGAAGACTATTTATAAGAGATAAAAGTATCAATGTATTTGATTCTTCCATGTAGACAAGAGCTGTACCTCTGTTAGAAAAGGGTGTTTTCTTGCAGAACCACATTGTGGAAGGTAAGACTGTTTGAATCAGTTAATCTTTAATGTTATTTATTTTAAGTCACAATGAGACTGAAAATAACATAGTATCATTATACTTTTCTTTCTTTTGTCATCTTCTAATATACTCTAGTAAGCAGCCATTCACAACACGTGGGCAGACAGAGAAACAAACAGGTGTTGACATTGGAAGAAACAATGTGGAAAAGGTATGTACAGGTAGTTACCATAGATGCACTGGAGAAGAAAGGGAATCGAAGGAAGATTCTAATAGGATTAGTTTTCGAAAAAAAAAGAAATTAAAACTGTTCAACTTCTGAAGAAAACATATTAATTCTTATGCCTTTTATTGCGAATATTTACTAAACGAGTTAAATTGCATCTTTTAAAGTTGAAGAAAAGGTAATATTTCTCGTAAATGACTCTTTATCTATACCGTGTAGCATTTAAACATATACTATTTTGCGTGTTTTTATTTTAAATATTTACCTACATTTAAAAAAAAAATTTATTTTGATTCTACGTAAAATAAAGCATTAATTCAATTCAAATTTAATAAGTAAATTTTATATAAGTTGGTTATCAACCGGATGTTTGTTTGTCTCCTGTAAGCGGGAAATAAACTTTTTTTTACCCGTTAAAGCTAACAGTTGGTGCAAAGTAGAACAAAGTGAAATTGTTTGTACAAATTATATTTGTTGCTTTTCTAGCCTCAACTAGGATGTCAGGAGTTCACGAAAATATATATAAAAAAAAAAATCAAAAGCATATTTTTCAATCTGTTAATACCAAAATGTCGAAATTGAGACCAACATCTATAAATCTATCTAATCTCTGTTCGTGTGTTCCAAAACAAAACCGTTTTCAATTTGATGGAGAACCCTGTGTAAAGTATTTGTTTTTAGATAATTTTGCAAATGCGTACTTTCAGAAGTTAGACGGATATAAGTTTCCAGTTTACTCAACAGACTTTTGTCCTAGAAATCAATTAGAATGGGAAAAAAGATCGACTTCTATCAATTGCAATGCGACAAATGGATACATGTGTGTACCAAATGAAAACTTCACAGAACTAATTGAGTTTTGCTATATACATCCCTTTTTACTGATTCAAAAAGGTAAATAAAAATTTTGTTTTTTTTTAAAGACAACTTTTCAATAAATTTTTGCATGTGCTTTTAGCTCGATAACCAACCCATTTTAATGATTGGCTTTAAGGATTACGTTTACTCCGGCTTTGAGATTTCAAAAAATATTTTCAATTCAATTCCTGAAGTCAAAAGTTCTATTATAAACATAGAATAACAATGATATAAACAACATTTAATATTTTTTAAATTTTAAAATTTAATAGTTTTATTTATTTGAGGAATATGTGCTACGATAAAGGTAGATAAAGACTGAAACAGAGAAAATTCGGACTAATTTTTTTCATTTTTCATATTTTCTCTTAAAAACTTTATGTAGCAATGTATTTGCAAAAGTTAAGTTTTCACGTGTTTTTTCATATAATTTACATATTTTATTGTCGCAGTATATTGTGTATTGTTTCTTATGACTGGCTGGCACAGGATTGGAAAAATCTATAGAATACTTAAAATTAATTTCAGATAGAATTATTATAGATTTGATCATGCCCCGACCTAAATTATCACCTCATAATATTTGGAGAATGATTCCTTATTAATCATATTCATATAACTTTTTGCCATCGTACGATAAAACATTAAGATATAAATAAGCAAACCCCGCTGGCGCCTCAATTTGGCGTCATTTGTATTATGGGTTAAATAGTAAAATTGTAAAACTCGATCAAAAATGGGTAGAATTTTGAATATTTGATAGAGGGAATTCAATCGAAATTAAATCTAAGATATGAGCTTTAAATAATTAGTACGGCTATTCGTATTTCATCATTTTCTAACCAACAAATTGTTTAAATATTTTTAAAAATTGCAAAATAAAGAAACTCTTGGAAAGGGTTGACAATTTTGATAAATTTAAATATAAAAAGTAGGTCATTGACCTATTTATTTAAAAGTGAAAAACAGCACCACAGTGGTAGGGCTACAATGCATAATAAGTAGTTTTTCGCTCCTATTAGTGGTATTTTTCGCCCCTAAGTAAATGTAATCCTTAATTCAATAAGAATTTTCGGTATGTTGCATCAAAACAATACAAGACATGGGATTCTAGCAGCCCTTAAATCATTGATCAAACTATCTATCAGTGTAAAAATAGTGTCGAAATATACGAGGTTATGTTGCTCTAGTCGGAATTTATATAGAAAAGAATGACAGAGGAAAGCCTGGCCGAAAAATAGGAGCAAATTTTCATACCTTTCAACAAATGATTGATAAAACTTACATCTCTTCTAGTATTCATATGTTCAGTTATCAATAAATCACACCAACCACTTTAATAGAGTCCTTATTTTGAATCTCTTTACAATGCTCTCCGATCAAATTTACACGACATTCAACGTTCAGTAATGACGTTATCAATGTGTATATCTACATCTCTTCGGGGAAAAATGTCTCCAGTATTTTTATTTGTATTTGGTCTACGCTTCGTTGCTTAAATATTTGAATTATAAATATTTGATAAACTAAGATCTGTGATTTCACGGAATTACATGTAACTCAGATTGCATGTGCTTCCTTAACACCCCCGCGTTCTACTATCAAATAATATGCAGATATTGATTTTATTAGTTCCCTTACTTGCAGATCAAAAAGTTTCCTTGATTTGTGAAATATATATTGCTAAAGAGGTTGTATAATCATAATCAATATATTGTTTTGTTAATTATATAAATAAATTAGTATTATATTAGCAATATCCTTATTTTCCTCTTGTATAGCCAAAATTGAGTTAATATAAAAATGAAAATAATGATTTTCAAATTGATAGGAATTTTCATGATATCTGGAAATTTAGTTAAGGCCCCATTTCATGACCGTATGGTTACTTGAAAATTAGGCTGGGCCTGGAATGACCAGGGTTCGTCGAGGTGCTAACTGCTTTACACTATGACATACACAGAACGTAGAAAAAATAATGAAAGTGTATTAGTTGTGGATAACCCACAGTTTAAAAAACTCAAACACAAATAAATTAAATTCCTCATATCTAAATAGTTTTCTTAATTTGACTTATCAATTATTTAAGGAAAATTATGATTTACGTCCTTTCGATTATTATCTCTATGTAGAATTTTCTTATTTTCATATGATCTCTGATATCAAGTCATGTTATTCTGTCAGAGTCTGATCAAATCGTCTTTTTTGTTCTCGCAGTAATGGTAACTTTAAACTGATTGGATTTCCTTACCTTTTTAAACTTTACCATTCTAAACTTTTGATATTTTTACAGTGATTGCTCGTACGGTATTTACAACATTGTATGATAATGTTTATTCATTGTACATTTTGTTTAAGTCAACGAGAACGCATTCGACATTTTTGAATAAATTTTGCCGGCATTAATGTCATTAAAGAATAGCTGGTACTGCTTCCAAAGAAACGTTTCTTTTTTAACCCTGGGCCAGTCTTTTTCATAATAAGCATTAAATTCTCTCATTATCATTTCCAAAAACTAATACGTTTTTCTCTTTTCGATGCAATCATGCAGTGTTAAAGTACAGATTTTTTTCCAATTTGATGTTCATATATTCAATTGCAAAGAAATAAAAAAACTACGAAATATTTGTGGTAGATAAAAAAGAGGATGATGTTCATAATTAAATTGAACCCTTAATTGCTATCAACACACCAGGTCTCGGTGTCCAACTGACTTGCATAATCAAACCTGTCAATTAGGGCTATGGTTATTGTTTCTTGCTTGATTGACATACGGTATGTTATTGATCTCAATTCAGTTTAAATTTAAGGGATTTGGCATAAAATTGGGTTTTTAAGACGCAAAAATAGATATGAAAAAAGTTTTCAAATTAACAATTCTTGACCACAGAATGAATAACAATAAAATGAATATTTGAACAAAATGGCTATAGTGTGTGTCAAAGTTTCTAGGGTTGCATTCGACTAACTCAAAGATGTCACTTACATTCATGTACACATTTGTGACATCTTAGATATATCTACAACAACGCTGAAAAAATACAAAATAGAAAAATACAAACAGTTCATATAACTAAAGGTTTAGACGATTCAGAAATATATCAATCTGAAACTTAGAACTCCATTTTTCATTCAAACCTTTAAACACAAAAATTATACGAAAGGTTTTTTGTTTTAAAGATACTGTGTGTTATTATTTCAGGGGTTTGCTTGTATTTGGACAAGCACTACTCAAGAATAATTTTATACAGCTGTCGCCATTTTATAGATGGATGCCCTACTTCAAAATATATGTCTTCAAAAAGTTATGAAAGTAAGTGGTAGCTATTTTCAAAGGGGAATAACTAACCAACCTAAGGACTACATGCGGTATCATGCATTTCTCGCCCACAAAACTAAAGTTCAAAAGAGTACTCTAAATATTAGATTTCAAGTAGCTAAAATCATATTGAAAGTAAGAATGTATCAACCTAAATAGAAACATGACGTCTTAGATTGTCTTAGGCTGATGAATTATTGTGTTTTAGCAAAATATGAAGGTTATTCGACGGTTTTTGGACTGGGAAGCATCGAACACAGGATTGCTTAAGTACCATTAATAACTATGATGTGTATAATTACATGAATGAAAACTTGTGGTAAAAAAAGTATTTGAGAAATCCTGCGCTATGGGTATACATCAGGCTTGGGGTAATGCTAAATGTAATGGTAATGCATTGCAATGCATTACATGTTTTCAAAGTAATGCTAGTAATGTGTAATGCCACAAAATTAGCATTACAAGTAATGGTAATGTAATTCATTACTTTCCAAAATTTAGTGTAATGCTGGCATTACTTTGCATAACTATGCTTATTTATGCATGTTCACTTTAAAAATGTGATAAATAAATGAATAGCTGAAATTGTATTTGATTAAAATTATTTTAAAGAAGAAAGCAATAATTCTTGAGATAAAAATGTTCTTTAGATTAAAATATTTTAGTTGTATTATAAAAAAAGATTTTTAAAAAGTTCATTTTATTACTTGATATAACAACACAATTCCATAACATTTTTAAGAGTGTTGTTATTAAGAGTTTGAAATCATTTAAACAATTTTCACTTCAATTAAGAAGGTGTCAACAACACACAATGCCCCCAGGATAATCTAAGTATCAAAACAAGCTATTGTTATTAGAAGCACTGAACACCCCAATCCCCTTCCCTTGGCTATGTTCCAATAGAAAAAAAGGACAGACATGCACCTTTAAAAACAAACTGAATGCACTGGCCATCCATGATGGAAATCAAAATCACTTTCGATATTATAACCCATTTGGAAATATTCTCTCTCTCTTTCTCTCTCTCTCTCTCTCTCTCTCTCTCTCTCTCTCTCTCTCTCTCTCTCTCTCTTGTATATTAAGAACATTAGTTTACACTGATAGAAAATACAAGATTCATGTAAATTTTCTATCATTGCTCTTAATATATATCCTAATATAAAAATTGCAAAAAAGACGTTCAGTCCCAGCTTCCACTGCTCTTGTAGAAGGTTTATTTAGTATACATGTAGCTGGGAAGATTTTCAAACCTAACAGGATGCAGTTAAGAGATGAACTCTTTCAAACTTTGGTGATCATAAATTGCAACAGCAATCTTTTGTCTTAAAGTGTCCTCAATCTAAAGAAATCCGATTAAAATATATTAAAAATTACTGGGAAAACCCTCTGTTTATAAATTAATTAAGTTTCCAAAATTATAAAGGTTTGTGTAATCTGGGGAAATAACCCCATTTAGCTTAAATAACCGCAACGTTATCCCACAATTTGTTTTCTGTTATGCATGTACTTCTGTGTCTCTAGTTCATACCTGACAATGAACCATGTTAAAAGTCTATGTTTATAAATATCAATTTACTTTATGTGATATATGTTATTCATAATGCCATAAGATGATTATATATTGAGCAAATACAAAATAAATCTTGTATAACTATAAGTCATTGAATTTGAACCTGATACTTAACATGAACCTGTAAATATGTTAAAGAGTGTTTTTTATTTGAAACATTTGCAAAAACTCTTTATTTAGCTTTACTTTTTTACAACAAAGAAATGGTAATGGTAATGCATTACTTCATTCATGTAATGGTAATGGTAATGCATTACTTCAAGAAAATCAAGTAATGGTAATGGTAATTTAATGCCCAAATTCATGAAGTAATGGTAATGTAATGCAATACTTTACAATGTAATTCGCCCCAAGCCTGGTATACACGTATAAGAAAAATATGAAGGAATAATGACAATATTTTCATTTGTTATACCTATGTAAAACAGTTACAATATAACTCTATACGAAATAAAGTTCATCATTTTGACTGTTGGACTGGAACTGTTGGATTTGAACTGTTAAAATCGACTGTTAAAAAAGACTGATGACCGGCGACCTCACATTCCGCGAAAAAGAGTTAATAATTAGAAGGGGTATTACAAAACAGTTGTTGACTTGAGTCGAGGGCAACAGTTGATCTGTCAGACTTGCTCGTAAACTGTTGCCCGCGGCCTTTGGCCTTGGTCAACAGTTTGCGAGCCGGTCCGACAGATCAACTGTTGCCCTCAACCCCAGTCAAAAACTGTATATCATTGCGGGAATTAGCCCGGGAATAATCTTACTGACGTCATAGACAAACGGCTATCGAACTAATGAGTTAAATAACAAGATTATTGTGGTTGACATTCTCTGTCTATTGTTTTATGGAAATATGATTTTAATACAATACGTTTTAAAAATGGGGAAGCAATGTTTGACCATATCAAAACTGGTACAAATATAAAAAAAAATTCTTTGTTTTTATTTTGGTTTCTGACAGACCCAAGCTGTGCATCCATTGTAAATGGCTGTTTTCGCGCGGAACCGTTGTGTGAAAGGTATGGCATATATATCTATCAGATTTAGTAAACAACAAACGTAATGGAATATTGGTGATTAAAATTTTCTTTGAAATCTTGAATTTTTTTATGTTTTAAAAGTTTTATGTTTTTTTATATCGTACTTTTCTTATATTTACATATACCGAACAATGGTTTTTTTACGTATTAAAAATCGATTGTGATTAATAACTAACAGACAAGACTGAAATAAAACGGCCCAGTTCCAACCAGTTTATCGATCGATTAAAATATATAGCAACCTAAGAAAAATTACGCACTGCCCAAAATAACCATTATGATAAGACGAGAATTCCCACTTTACTTGGTTATTCTTTTTATTTAACGTATTGTTGTACATTAACAACAATTTAGTTAAAGTGTATATTTGTATTTTTCTGCAATGTCACCAACTTCATATCCTGCTTGAATCATCAAAGAATGCCTTTTATTGTTTTAATATTTGTATTATCAATGTGCGTTAAATGCATCAATGGAAGTGAAAATACCTTAAAAGATAAAACATTGTTATGAACATTTAATTACAAATAATTCCTTAAAACGTTGTGTTCACAAAACAGTTTAAATTGCGGTCAGATTAAGCAATCTCAAAATGAAGTAGGAAGAACAGACCCTTGACTATGAAATGATAATCCAAGAGTAATATATTAAACTGGTGAAAAAAGTAAGTCGCTAAAAATGAAGAATTATGACTTGATAAGTGAGTATGATATTATCATGACCTGACTTGCAGGTAGCTTAAGAAAACAAATTCATTAGTAAAAAAAAAATTAAAATAACGTGTGTACAGATTTCATTTTTAAGCCTCCAAGCTCATCATAAACATAAACTTTTATTATCGGATCGATGCGAAACAGTAAAAGAACCTTCAGTTTAACTTTATTGCATATTTATATATAGAATATTCTACTCAAAAACAACACCAGTACATCCATTACTAAGCCAGAAAAGTGCTGACATTCCCACTGTCTACAGATAAATATATACCTTTAACGGACAATTGACTGATAATACTGATAAACTTTAACAATTTCTGGCGTTTCTACTGACAGTGATGAAAAAATGTAGACATTATTGATGAATTTAAAATTTTCTGACACATTTTACTGAAGATACTGGGAAACGTTGGAAAGTACGTTCTGACAAGTACTGACTAGTGCTGATCCCAACGCTTTTACCGTAATTGTTCCATAAAACGTGTAGACTCAAATAAACTGTCTTTTTTAAATTCTATTAGTATCCGTCGTTATGTTTAAACGTGGCATATGTTGTTTACAAGGGAATGACACATGAGTCCTAAAAAAACTAGGTTACTAGATTGTTTAAATTTTGTCTTAAGTAAATGGGACTCTTTTTCGCGCTAAAAGACCTTCATAGTTTGCTTTTAATCTTATGCGAAGACTTTTAGGTGGAAATGTCTATTGTGAACATAGATTTAAAATGTGTAAATAATGATAATTGGTCCGTGTTGCTCTGCTTTGAATTCAAAGTTTGTTTAATGTAGGACCATATTTTTAAATGAGTGAAATAATTGCTATATTTTTTGAGTTTCGAGTTATTGATATTTTCATAAAAATATATTAATTTCAGTTTAAAATGGTTCTTCAAGTGTAACTTTTTTACCTCAATAAGAATATCCGTAAAACGCAGTTCAGTACAGTATTATTTATCAAACTCATTGAAACTAATTGTAAGTTTTGTAAGGATTAATTGCATTGCTTTTTATTCTTTCCTTGAGGGTTCGCATGTCTTTAGAAGGGGGGATGGTGGTGGGTTGCGACGTTTCACATGACGTTTGAAGATTTGAACTTTGTAAGCGCCTACAATTATCGCCATTATCGGGGGTGGTGGTGGGTTGTGACGTTTCACATGACGTTTGAATATTTGAACTTTGTAAGCGCCTACAATTATCGCCATAAAATTAGAATTATGTACACATGTAAAGTTTGAATAACATATGAACCTTATGACACAAATCTGTGAGGATGACCAAATATGTCAAAGATTTAGCTATCTCAAGCGTCATGTTTTGTTATATATTTCATCTTCTGCAAACTTGAGTTTTTATGGTAGATTTCGTAATTTACATCACTTCACATTCATGAAATGTTTATTAGGTTCCAGCATATGACTGCCCATGTAAAATGGCTATTGCATTTAGAATCTATAACTAGGGAGTTGAGTACTCCAAAAATAAAAGTGTTTCACTGATCATATTCATGTTATTTAAACCCTTCTATATAAACTTTATTTGAGAGTGTCAATTTTATTTAGATAACTCAAATGTGAATTTTTAAAAAGATAAAAGCCACTGTATTCAACTGGTCGGTTTACCTACAGTAAGTACCCAAAAGGGGAGAAACTAAATTGATAAAGATATAAAGCCCGGAGGGAAACACACTTTTCTGTGTGTATATGTATTTTCACAGGGGTGATAAAATACACTTAACATTTTTCCGAAGATCTGAAAGCTCATTTAAACATTAGATGCGATAAAAAAGCAAACCTTTAAATGATAAGAAAATTAATTGATTTTATTAAATTAAATTATTAAATATTCATTTCTACCGTTTCCCCACATTCCTTTTTCATTTTTCACTTTAATCAACAACTGCATTTCTCTGCTTCCGATGTAAGCGAAATCCTACTTATCATAAATAGAATACTAGAATGCTCTTGTTTTTCCCTTAAATTTCAAAATAACATAACAAAATGGAGGATATATAAATCTTTTAAATTTAAAAATATATTAAGTTAAACTGTTTTTATTAATGCAATAATCTATTTAAACATTTCTTATTTCACCAATTGTGAGTGGATTTTATTGCGAAATGTTAAAAACGCTCAGGATGACATTATTGTCTAAGTTTGTCAGTACTTTTCTAAGTTCACTTAGTTCTAGAGTACTTTTGTTTAAATTTTTTTTATCAGTTATGTAGTAAATATTTATTAAATGTTAAAGTTTTCAGTACAAATTGGAAATGTAAGCACATTTCTGGCGTAGTAGTGATCGGATCTGGGATTAAAAAATTTCACCTATATTTCATCTAGTAGTGTTTTATTTGTTCATTAATGAAATTAACTCAGAAGTAGAGAGGGAAATTTCTGAAAGAGTTTCTTCATGTTTATTCTTGTTCATTACATGATCTATTGAACCAGGGCGTTGGTCATGAATTTCACAATTGTTGTTCTATATACAATTTGCCTGCTAGATTCCTAGGGTAATAGCAAAGCAATTTTGTAATGGAGAAGTTCCTATTCGCTAGTTGACTACAAGAGGCTAAACCTAACACAAGAGCCCCTTATACCGTCGGGGCGAATAAAACAAAATCAGAATTTTTGTTCGGGTTTCCTTGTTTATTAGTACCATGTGTTTTATTGGTATAGCGATTCCTCAATTGTTACGCTTTTCTACCGAAATAATGAACCCTTAGGAGATAAGTCAAAAATTAATGATAAAAAGGTTCTCCTCCTTATATAATTCACATCAGAACGGGTCAAAATAATCCTTATAATAGAAGAAACTAAAAGGTTCAAAAGTTAATAAGTGACACGTGCATGACACAAATCGCACGACGCACAAATATGGACGGGAATAGATAGCAATAAGTCAACTAGGTGACTAAGTTGACATTCAAATATGCATTATACATACAATCTTAGAAACAAAAGTAATATGATTTTTTAGCATTTATATTACTCTTTGTATCAGGGAGTGGTATGACCATGAAAGTAACAGTGGTTTAAAATGGATAATTTGCAATTTTTATCTACTTTGAAGCTACAAAATAAGGTTTTGACCATTAATATATGCAAGACATTATGCAACCTTTGTTATGTTCACATTTTTTTTAATATATAGGAAAAATGGTTGAAAAATTATTATTTTTAGATTATTACTATATTATATATTATTTTGTATATTATAATTCGCGTTTTGAATTTTTTAATTTGTATATTGTATGTATAATAATGTTTGATTAAGTTACCATTCTTTCTTTGAATCTGTCTCGCGAATTAAAACTGGTATGACAAGTTGGCAAACTTTTAACCAAGATATATATCTTACTTGTGTATAGTAAAACTGGGACCAATCCTTCCCACCTTGATCATTAATATACGTTTACACCACGTGTACAAATCACAAATTACTCTTGGTTATATGTTCCATCCAGACGCACACATTTGCATCAAAACTGTACAGTTTATCTTAGTTGTATGTTTAAGAGAATCTTTTACATAATGAACCATCACCGAAGACTATACAATTATATTCCATATGATACCCTTTCATGCATCAAAGATGATGGCAAATTAGTTCGCATCCCTTAAGGTGTTCTTAATTATGATATAATCAAAAAGATTTGGATATTTAAGATTTTAAAATAAAATACCATTTATGTCAAGTTATTTAATTCTTTTTAAGGTTTTTGTTATCCTTTCTTGTAAGAAAGCAATGCATTGGATTGTAAAATAAGGTTTAAAATTATGTTTTCTTGGTATTTGGACGTCAAAATATTATTGTTGATTTTTTTTATCAGGTAACGTTAAGACTTTATAAATTAAAAATAACACCGACTTAAGGTAAAGATGTAGGCAACAATGGACAATGCTGTGGGATTAAATGATTTTTTAAATGAATATATGGCTATTAGGGAAATTAATACAAAATACACAATTGTTTTGAATTATCGAAATCTTAAAATATGCAATCACGTAGTGGAGACCATGTTCAAGAAGCAAAGAATATGCAGGATTTTGACGCTATCTGCATTGATTGCAAGCAATCAACATTTTAATTATTCTTATATATTTGAGTTCTATATTTTAAATTTGTAATAATAATTCAATTTGTTTTAATGTCTTTATTAAATAGCACAACTCGAATAGAAACAAGAACACCATCAACTCCATCATCAACAATTCAATTCACAACATTACCACCATTAACTACTGAATCAGAAACAACGCTCCCCTCAAAATCCAAACCCACTATCATGCAAACATCAATTTTTCAAATCACAACAATGGACTCAACACCGTCTGAACCCACAACCATGGAACAGTCAACTAAACTAACAACGATGGAACCATCAACATCTGAAACCACAACAATAGAACCATTAACATCTGAAACCCCAACGACACTAAAATCAACCTATCAACCGTCAGTTACACCCTCACCAACACATCATCAAACAACGACTTCACTTACAACTAACCTTCAAGATTCCGAGGAAGAAGATGTAAAATACCTAACTTTTGACATCACTGAACGTACAACGAAGTCCCCTGGGGGAACTACAAAACATTCACAAACGATTACCCCCATAACAAAAGGTCTTTATGGCATTTTTTTTTAAATCGGAGTTATATCAAATGTTTTTGAATAAGTTGATTATTAAACTATGGTTATCATCTGCTATTCGACCGACCGATATTTGCAGCAATTACCATTATCGTAGAATAAATGATGTTTAACATTTTTTATCGCTTTTAATAAACGTTCGTTTGTTTTGACAAGCAATTTAATTTAAATCGTGTTCGGTTCATATCCAATACCACCATGACCGAGGATGAAAATTATGAACGATTATTGTTATCGTTCGTTGGCCTAAAATGTACTTATGCAAACCAGACAGTCTGGAGATTTAAAGGTATGCTAAAATTTTAATAGGTGAAAGATTAAAATTAAGCTAAAAAGAGTTTTAAAGTAAACTGTATTCTTCAAAGATTGCTTAAAAGTAGTATTTACGCCTTATAATCTCAAAAAAGAAAGAAAAGAAAACGTTGATATTTGACAATCTTAAACACAGTCGTTACATATCTTATCATTTTATTACAGTTATATATTTATTTATTTTTACATGCTTAAATTTTCAATCAGAATATTTGAATTCTATTATAAATTTTTCAAGAATGATAATATAAGAAGTATTTCTATTCAGTAAAATATTTATGGTTAGATTGTGTTTAACAGGTCTCTGATTCAGTATCTTTCATTTACAGTACTCAGATTCGTCCAACCTTTAATGCAATTACCAACAGTCAATATAATTCAAAAGGATGTTTCTAGTTTAAGATTAAGCAGCCGACCCAGATCCAGACCAGCCCTCCCCCCTCCGCTACCATCCTCCTGGGACTGGCAAGGGGTCAACATCGGACACATCGGAGAGTGTTCCTCAACCACATCCAGCTACTTCTGACTCAAATCAGGTGAGGGGGTTTTTCTCCTAAACATGGTGTCATTCACCATTTTTATAACCGTTGTTATAAACTATCATTTGGCTGTTCATTAGATGGAGTGTATAATATTTATGCCCAACGTGATTCAAGACTCTTTTACCCTCTGATAATTAGTATAAATCTTGCTTGTTTACTTGATTGTATAAAAGTACATGACAAAGTAAACTTAAACAAAGTAAAAGAGGTCATTTTAACATTTCCTTAGCATTTAGAATGTTATTCCTGAAACCAAATTTGATTTGATGAATCTTGATAAATTTCATAAAGTTTTTATCTTGCATTAAAAAAAATGAGGATTATTTTCAGAATGATTAATTTTATTAGAATATATCATGATATTTAACATAATGTTCTCTCTCTATCTTTTTTCAATCTCTCTTTTAGAAGTTTCACCTGTTTTTTACGTTTCTGACAATTTTTCATGTAGTCCCCGTTTTAACTGCTACGACGCTTGCATCACGGAAAAAACAAGTTCAACATCACCACCAACAATTACAGAACCAACCAGCTAACACTGTGCTGTAACGACTTCAAATCCAGATTGTATCTATGCAACCTCTTTGAAGTTAAGTCATACATTTCATCTCTCCTGTGAAAAAAAAAATAATTGTAGCTACTATCACGCATGGTTTTAATCAAATAGGTTTTTGCTATTATGCCAATGTCATCTTTGGGTTGATTTAGAGATCAAGGTCAAATGAAAGGTATTGCATTGCATCACACTATGAATTACTTTTAGTGAGATTATCTAAGTTGGGGCTTCTTTAGTATATATGTATGTTCAAGTTTCAGGATGAGTATGCTTTTTTGTTTATTTCTGATACAAGTCTCTGCCTCTCAACCAACTCAAATCCTTCAGAAAGTAACATCAATCAACGTTCAGAACACTATGACCAAGATATTCAACTAGTCTCAAATGTTTCTCCCCAACGCCTCTACCACAAGCATCGCTGTCAAATCATCGCCGGAAACAAAAGAGGTTTATTTCCAAAATGGGTACATTTATTCGAGTATATCATGATATGCAAGATATTATTTGTATATATATATCTGAAAGTTTAAATGAATTTATTTTTATGTTTCCCATCTAATTAAAATTAGATCCCTCACGCTCTCGTAGCGACATGTCAAATACGAGAGCGTGAAGGATCTAATTTTAATTAGATTGTTATGTTTCTGACAATTTTTCAGGTAATCCCTGTTTTAACTGCTGCCACACTTGCATCACTAACACAACAAGTTCAGCAACAACAGCAACAACAACAACAACAGCAGCAAGTACAGCAACAGCAACAACCAGCTGCCGCTGCTGTGCTGCAACAACTTCAGCAACTTCAAAACGCTTCTACACAGCCTTTTTAGGTGAGACATACATTACATCTCTCAAGTCATTGAAATTGTACCAATTATCAAACAGGATTTGCTGTTCAAAATAATAGAAAAATTGAAGAAAATCCTCTATCTCTAAACATGGACATTCCTGATTCCTGATTTGGTTGATTTAGAGGTCAGGGTCAAAGGGAAAGATGTTAAATTGGGTCAGACTATGATTAACTTTTAGTGAGATTATCTAAGCTGGGATTTTTTCAGTTTATATGAATGTTCAGGTTTCATTTTAAGTATATGTTTTGTTTTACTTTTAGATACAAGTCTCTGCTTCTCAACCAAATCAAATCCCTCAGACAGTGACACCCATCAAAGTTCAGAACACTATGACCAAGATATCCAACTCGTCTCAAATTGTTCTCCCCAACGCCCCTACCACAAGCGTCGCTGTCAAGTCATCGCCGGAAGAGCTGTCCTCATCAGGAATCGTGGATGAAATTCCTCCGGTAAGTTTCAAACAAAGACGCCTTAACTATATCCTTTGTAGTAAATGTTTATAGTAATATTTTACATTATTTACATTGAATTAAAGACAGGGCTTACACAACTATTTTACATTCAGTTTTTATGGATGCTTATTTCTTGATTTGTAGGAAGAAAACATAGACCTTGAAGAACTTGAACAGTTTGCAAAAACTTTCAAAAGAAGGAGAATAGAACTAGGTACTCTTCTTTGAATATTTTTTCTTTGACCTGAATAAATTTAATATGTATACTTTGTACAAATACCATGGTATTTTTTCATCTTTTACCGCTTACTTTCAGGTTTTACCCAAGGAAATGTAGGATTAGCCATGGGAAAACTGTATGGCAATGATTTCAGTCAAACCACCATCTTAAGGTTTGAAGCTTTGAACCTGAGCTTTAAGAATATGTGCAAGCTCAAACCATTGCTCGGAAATGGCTGAAAGATGCCGACACAATGTGTGCCAATCTGAACACTCCGGTAGGGGGCAGCCCTGGGGGTAATGGAAACAGTTTGTCCCCAAAGTCCGTGGCCAGGAGAAGAAAGAAGAGGACCAGCATAGAGACCAATATCAGAGTCGCTCTAGAGAAAAGTTTCCAGCAAAACCCCAAATCTTCCTCGGAAGAAATTACTTCTGTGGCTGACCAGCTCAATATGGAGAAAGAGGTTGTGAGGGTTTGGTTTTGTAACCGCAGACAAAAATAGAAGAGGATCAACCCACTCTCGAACTATAACCATCAAATGTCTTCCCCTCTGTCACCCCCTATCACACC
Organism: Magallana angulata; assembly: GCF_025612915.1. Taxonomy (NCBI): domain Eukaryota; kingdom Metazoa; phylum Mollusca; class Bivalvia; order Ostreida; family Ostreidae; genus Magallana; species Magallana angulata. The sequence goes on along the minus strand of NC_069117.1, from coordinate 543,047 downwards.
TGTGCAGGTGGTGGCCTCACCCACTAATCAGCTTACGGTGCCCTCGTCACAGGCCACAGTGACCCTCCCCACCATCATCAGCTCATCCACGGGGGCCACCCTAGTGGCTGCCTCTATCCCCTCCTCCATGGGGACCAATCTGAACTTTATAATGGCCAAGTTATGGTCAGTGTCTACATCGGGCTCCAATCAGCTGATCTTAACACAGGCTTCACCGACCTCTGTGTCCACCGCCCAGGGACTTACCCTGCAAACAACCAAACAGATTATTCCACAGAAAATAGAATTCACCACTTCTTAGACACACTTTTTCCTGCAAAAATCAGATTTATATTTTGTGAGATTTGTTAAGAAAGCATTCCAAAGGAAACAAACCATCTTATTTTGGATGAACTCAATACCAAAGCAGCATGAATTATCGTGTACTACCATACATACTGATGGTCTTCCAAATTCCAACTGCCGGACATTTTATAAATGTCTTTTTATTCTTCTGCAAATTGATTCATGAATAGACATATGTAGACATTTTGTAGATGTATTTTTCATTCATGGCTATACCTCATGTCACCTTACCCGTTTTCATTGCTTAAATGTAATGGATTTTCTTTATTATTGTCTTTTTGTGAAAATTTATTAACTTTGCATACTTTTTTGATAAGAGAAAAATTAAGTAATGCCTTTGAAGCCGTTTCGGAAAATTTACAAAGCCACGGGAGTGAAAGGAGAAGCATTTTTCGGAATTGTCAGAATTTCATTTATTCCTTACACATATACTTGGTGTTTATCCGTTTGAAAATGTTTTAAATAAGCCTAAAAAGGCCTTCTACTTAAGATTGTTCTAACATTTTTAGAAGTTTGGGCAAAGGAATCATACTGAGTTTGATTCACTTAATGTATAACGATTGTCATTCATAGAAGTACGTGGGTGTTACAAACTTTGAATAACTGTCAGAGGTCACTTTGAAATCTATCTGTGGATGGAAACTCACTCCAATAACACCTCAGATCGTAGTGGATATCAAAAGGCAGGTGGAAAGCTAAAAATAAAAATGACAAAGTAGGTACAAAATATTTAGTTCATTAAAATGTATTCTTGGAAGGACTGCTTCCGGTCGATTGTTCAATCACCACCACCCCATCCCCCATTCCCACCCTTGTACACGGATAACAACTTAACCTTTGAGCCTATGGCAGAAGTCTCGGATAGGATTAGCCAAGGAAAAGCGAAAAAAGTAAAATTTCCAGCTACAACAAAAGCCGTTTCAATTATAAAATGACTATCCCCCCCCCCAAAAAAAAACCCACAAAAACTTCCAAGCCCATCAAATCAATTTTTTAGATATACGATTTAAATGTGTAAGAAAACGGCGAGTTCATGACGACATAATGTCATAAATGAGTATATTACAGCAATATCTACAAAACACCTTATGAAATTTCACAAAACTATCCCAAAGCTCTTTTAACACCATCATAAACATTCCAATTCCGGAAGAATTAAATTCAATTATCATTTTAAACACTCGATCTGGCTAAGAGTACCACAAAAAATGAATTATTTAAAAACGTGTCAAAGAATTTTTATTCGTCATCCGGCTTTTGTAAGTTTTATGAATTTTCAATTTATTTCATTTTTTTTCAATCTCAAACGCACTTGATTGCTCTGTTGGAGCGGAATTAAAGTTTTACACTAACTAAGGTTTCCATAAAGAAAACTATAGTATATGACCCCTTCATATGGTGTCCTTTCCAAGGAATGGGGACAACAATTTACTCAATTACAATTGGATTCCTTTTGACTCTTGATAAATACATGTACTTTTGTGAAGGTAAGATTATTTCATCATGTACACAACATAATACTTATTTTCATTTAATTTATTTAACAAAACAATAGTCCATCATTTCCAAAGTCAATAATGGTATCGGTTAGTAAATACCTGAGTTTAAAACCAACCGTAATGTGATAAGGTCCAATGAGATAATGGTGTAATGTTATAATTTCCTTGATAGTGTGTTAATGGATGCTGTCTTCTATCAGCCACGATTCCAGCATTCCATTAACATGTTTTACTTTCATTTAATGAATTGTACTTTTATAGTCCAAAGACAGAAATAAGGCACTCGTAATACGAATTTTATGAAAGTGAAATCTTACCCTGCTTACAGTAATGATATACAGTTCTTGACTTTGTTACATATTCTGTTTACTATGTGAATGAATTCCTTTTTTTAATTTTAAAGGAATGCCCGAAGTACTCCCATTCATTTTAGTGTTGAACTTAATTGTTTATTTACGAAAGTACGCATTCACGTAATTGTCATTGCTTTTGTGGAAAACATTGTACACATTGAGGATTAAAAAAGTTTGATTTGAAATCAAATGATTCATACATATTTTTTATTCAGATTATACATTGTTCAATAACTGTTGACGTTGCAACGGGTTTGGTACATATAGGTGTTCACACTATACCACGTTGAGCGACATTCGTATATTTGTTATCAGAAAATTAGGTAAATTAATGACTGCATACCCTAATTAAATTATAAGAAACATTTCTACTCCAACTGCAGTATGGGCTAGGAATTTAGGTTATGTTTTGGTCCATTCAGTTGTAAAAGAAAAAGGAATCATATATGGAGTTAATGACCCGCCAGCTTTGTTCCACTTGGCTCCAATACCCCAGACCCAGACGGATTTGAAATATACAAGTTACCCTCTGAGTGGGTATGTGAATGTTCGAAGTTTAGCAGTGGACCCAAAGCAAGGCGTCGTCTTCGTGGCCTCCCAGTCCAACATTCACGCTGTCCACAACTACAGCATACAGCAAACCGACTCGTCTGCTTCATCCACCGTGTTCCAGGGGAAATCGGACGATCCAGGGGAAATAGTCTTTGATAACCTCTCCAACAACTTGCTCTGGTGCGACTCACGTCTGAACTGGGTTGCCATGAAACCGGCTTACAGCGGCAATTCGTCTCTCTACAGAGTACTGATTCAGGACAACTTGAACAAACCGGAGGGACTCGCTTTGGATCCCGTGGATGGGTAAACTAGAAAAAAAAAGCTTTGAGTTTCAGAACTTTTTGGATACTTGACGATAATTTTTAGATACTTGATAATGTGTAGTAAGAATCTGAATGAACCCCATCCCGTGTAATGTAAATTAGACTGCCATATGCAGTTTTTTTTTTAAAAATGTTTGATTAATTCAAGTTTTCTACACTTTACAGTTGTTCAAGTGAAGCTAATATTTTTTTCTTTTTAAATATACGTGGAATCTCTGTTGAACCAGGTTTATAACTGTTATGCAGGGTGCAGATAATTCATAAATCTAGGTGTAATTGATATCAGATTCTAGTTTTTGGTTCTCAAAAAATTAAAAGAGTAGTTTGAAAATGTTACGTATAAATGTCTACCACAGAATTTTAGTTGCAAGTACCTTGATCGCTTTGTTATTACAGATAATTGACGAATTTTATGTGTGCAAAATCAAGCAATGATATAATTAAACCGTAATTAACAACGATACAACTTTATGTCTTAAAATAGAAATCTTTACACATTAAGTACTTTAATTTTGATTGTGGCGATTGTGGCGATGTGAACGAGATTTTAGATCCACAGATACAAACTCAAAGAATCATCGATGTTTTTTGAAAATGCTCACTTTTAATTATCTGAATTTCTAAATTATTAGACTTTTTGTGCAAAAACAAATTTCAACTAATTATAAATGGGTTTTTAATTAATTTAATGTACATTCTTCTGCTTACAAATATGTTTACTTACTGTAAAGATGTACCAAGACTCTTTATAGCATTCATTTTTTCATATAACAGGTTCATGTTCTTTTCTGACAACAACCCAAATGGCCGCATCACCAGAGCTTCACTGGATGGAGAGAACGCCACAGTGATCGTATACCGAGGACTGGTTCGCGTCTCTTCTCTTACTGTTGACCCAGACAACAACCTCCTGCTGTGGGCAGACACAGTGCGGTACACGGTGGAGATGTGCCAGTATGACGGGTCCCAGAGGAGGGTGGTCCAAAGGACTAACCTTGTCTCATTTGCAGGGTTACAGTTCTACCAGGTAAGATCACGTGATGTAATAATACCCAGTACTCAGTATGACGGGTCCCAAAGGAGGGTGGTCCGAAGGTTTAATTTCGTCTCAATGGAAGGGTAGAAGTTCTCCCAGGTAAGACCACATGATGTGATTATACCCAATGATCAGTGTGACGGGTTCAACAAGAGGGTGGCTTGAAGGACTAACTTCGTCTCAGTGGCAGGATAGACGTTTGAAGGTAAGATCATGTGATGAAATAATACCTTGTATGACGGGTCCAACAGAAGAGTGGTCCAAAAGACTAACCTCGTCACAATGGAAGGGAAGAAATTTTAGTATGTAAGATAAGTGATGTAATAGTGCCCAATAGTTAGTATGACGATTCTATCAAGAGAATGGTCGGAAGGACTAACCTTGCTACAACAGAGGAATTATAGTTCTATCAGGTAAGACCACGTGATGTGATTATACCCAATGGCCAGTATGGCGGGTCCAACAAGAGGGTGGTCCGAAGGATTAACGTGTCACAATGGAATGGTCACAGTTCTGCTAGGTAAGACAACGTATTGTAATGATACCCAGTAAATGATTAGATTATTTACCTTGGCTATTAATGCCAAGTCAGATTACAATACCCATTTAATTAAAAAGCAATAGTTGTCAATTCAAACAAATAATTACAGTGTTTGCGTCATATATCACAGTGTTGTATGTTTCCTTTAAAGTTTATAGATCTGTTTATATTATGAAACAAAACACTGCAAATCTCACTTCAGGTACAATATTACAAACGTTGCCTAATACATGCTTATTTTACAAAATATTTACACATGAATAAGTTAATGTCGACAGAACATGGGTTAATATTTTGATAAACATTATCCACACGTCTAACATATCAACAAGTTAAACAGATAGATACACCTCTAACTTATCTTCACAGAATGTTCTACAAGTGGTTGATCCCGGAAATAGGTTTGTTCGTGGACTCGACATGCTGTCGGGGGTATTGGTATACGATTCTCCTTTTACCATGGGAACTCCTACAACTCTTGCTGTTTATGACACAGAAAATGTCCCGAGCATCCTTGGTATGTCAAATAAACATGGTATTGTATAACATTCAAAATCTATAAAAAAAAAATGTAAAATTGGATTTAAACTTTCGAAGTCCTTAGAGTCCATTAAATATATCTCATAACAAAGTCGTTTCTGATTTTGCGAACACAAGAATAACATTAAACCACTTAACTGTGTGAAGTTGTAATTCCATTTGATTTTATATCCAAAAGACCCCTGCTCCTCAGTACAGTGTGGACAAATCTGTGTGAACACTCCATCAGGTCCGGTTTTAGCTACGAAGGACACGACCTGGCCGAGGACGGAAGATCTTGTTTAGGTATTGTTAATTTTTTTCTTTGAAAATAAAAGACATACATAGTCCCTAAATTGCATAATTAACCCAGGTAGTAGTACATAGCAAATGGTTAGGATGAAATGCAAAAAAAATATATATACAATATTGAATTCTAAAATTTTGAAACAGCAACCTGAATAATAAATTAAATTTTCTTTTGTAGAGAGGTCTTTGTTTTATAGTAAAGGTTATATAATAAGCCATGAAAACACTTTTGAGATGATCGAAATTTCATCAGTCAATGGAATTGTGAAAAGCTCCCCACAGCTGAAAGAAACAGAAGCAATTATCCATTCATTTGTGGTCAACGCAGACCTTATTTACTACATTGACAGCAAGAACAATGTTTTGAAAGAACTGGATATAAAAACCCAGCAAATCCAAACCCTTACAGCTCTTAGTAATGGAAAAAGTAAGTTTTTTTTCCAATCAATATGTGTGAGGTAACATTTGATTTTTTAAACACAATAATATGATTCTATAATAACCGTGTAGCAAATGATTTTTTAAAAAGTTCGTATATGTTTATAATTATGTGAATACATAGAAAGTTTTAATTTTAGTCGTCAAAATTGAAACTGTGTTATCTTGAATAGTGGATAAATTAAAATTTGCCAAAATAACTAGCACTATCTATATACTTTTACCTAATATCTGAAAATCTCCAAATACAAAAACAACCAAAACAAAAGAACGGTTTTGTAATTGATGACAGGTTTAGTTTTGGACTGGTATCGGGGTATCTTGGGTTGGATCGATGTTGAATCCTGGGAAATTATTGCATTCAGTCTGAATTCAAAAAACATGACAACAATTTATACGGGATTTCCACCATTAGAATCTATGGCAGTGGATCCCCATGATGGGTTGGTAAATATAATGTAATCAAAATGATAAAATCAATAGATATACAAATATTTTTACCAAATACTGTACTTGTCAAGATGTTGTATTCAAAATAAAGATATTAAGATGTAACCTTACATTCTATAAGAACAATGTTGTTTTTATCTCACAAAGAAGTAAACCTTCTCAATACAGGAAGCTATTTTGGATATCTGGTATGTCACCGTCGACCATTATGTGCGGACAGTGGAATGGTTCGTCACCAAAGTCGCTATTGACTTCTGCTGAAGTTTTCTCTCAAAGAGGACTCAACTTTGATGTTACGAATGACAGGTTATGTACTTTAGTTGAAAGTTTGAAAATGAAATTCTGCTAGAGAACAAATTCTGAATGGTGCTTCTTATCTTTTTAAAGATATTGAAATTGAGAGATGTCAGCAATAAGATCATAATTAAAAAAAATAACCTAACAGTTTACTGGATTTCTCTATGTAAACATATCAACAAAGTTTTTAAATCTTTTTTGTTCTTATTATGGAGTTAACAACGTGGATTTACATGTATTTTAATACAAGTTTGAAGAGGTAACTAAATTATGTACCAACTATGATTAAATTCCATTTCTAAAGCATATGTTTAGCTTCTTGGTTATTGCTTAAATTCTCAAACTTTTTGATTTTCAATTTTCATTTTTTGTTAAGTATCATGACTGGACTGTGCATTTATGTATATGACGGTTAATATCTGAGTGTTCTAGACGGACATACCATCAACTATTATATTTTAAAGATATGAATAATTTTATCTAAAACCGTATAATTTAATTCTGGTTGTAACACGCTTTCTGATTGGTTGAACAATTTATTTTATATCGTATAAAGAATGTTGCCTACATCATAGTAAGACTTACGTCAAAAACGTATCAATCCGCCTGACGTTACGTTTGAATTTTGTACAATTTGATGTCATTAATATATCAAATGACTGTTTTTATCAACAATTAACAGCAAATAAATTAAATTATAAGGAATGAATTCAATATTTATTAGTTTTATACGATATAAAATGGTTTGGAACAGTTTACGCTTTTTTATAAACCGCTTGGCGGTTTATAAAGCGTAAACTGCCCCAAACCATTTTATATCGTATAAAACTAATAAATATTGAATTCATTCCTTAGATATAAGAAATACAGATAACCAACACGTAATATTTTTATAAAAACATTTTTTTCTACAACATAGGTTGTTCTGGATTGATGGATCTTTGATAATGAGTTGTAAAAACAATGGTTTGGATCTTCAAACGCACAGTTTAGCAACTGATGCCAAAGAATTATTCTCCTACAAGGTTTGTTGTCTAAATATCACATCATATAAAAACAACAGAACTAAACTGTACTTCAATTTCATTTAAATGTTTGATTCAAAGCTGAAAGATCTTTATTTATACTATTTCAAAACAAAATATGATGAAGAATCATAATTCTCTTTCAAAAATCTTCAAAAATGTTTTTTGAACAGAATTTGTTTGTTTGGATGAACGACAACCAGCTATATTTTGGACTTCAAAGCACCAATAGATATTACGGCTATATCAATATTTTGGGGAAGGCTACACATGTTGCAATTTATGATTCTCTTCAGCAAAGAAACCTTACAGGTACTGTTTAAATTTTACGTTCATGTACATATAATTATGATGTTTTTCTTTCACAATTGTATAAAGCGCCAATTTGTTATCGTTTTCCATAGCGTAATATCTCAATAAAAGAAATGCACTTAGTAATGACCGATTTTCAAAAAATTTTAATTTTTTATTTTTGTAATAATTTATAAAACCATCAACTAGAATTAATAGCTGATTATGCAGATTTTTTTGCTTATTTTAAAAGTATGAGCAAACAGCATTCTTTCCCCAAAATTATTGCTTATGATTCAAGAATTTTTTTCTCTCTTCATTATATGGACATATTAATTGCAGGTTCTTGTCAAATTGCAAACGGACGATGTGAGGATATATGTGTACCATTGGTGGACGGACGCATGTGTGACTGCGATATTGGACTTCACCTGCAGAACGACTTTCAAACATGCAAAAACGGTAGCTCTTTTTATGTTATGTATAATTTGATACCTACAAAATTATTTACGGTTGAAAGAGTATAAAAGATAACTTATATTAGCATCAAAGATGAAACAAATTGAAACAACTTTGCTGTAATGTTACTGTTAGAAGTTACGTTTTCCTTTTTTGGAAGAAAAGTAAAGTGAACTCTAAAGTGAAGGTTAAAAGATGCATTGACAGATCTAGACCAATGTTTATTCATTTATTTTTCACCTGTCACTTAAAAAACGATGATGTTTCAATGAAGACCCTATAATTTTCAAACTTTTGCATTCATAATATTATACAGCTAGTGTTTAGGCTTTGAGAGATGCATTCTAAAATATCTTTATAAATACGTGAACAAGTCGCTTGAGTCTACATTTGTTTATCAATAATAATCTATATTGTGCACTTTGTCATCATTCTATCAGTGCTTTATGACGACAATTTCATTCTTGCGGCCGACCGAATCCACGACCGAATAATTCAAGTTGACATCGAGAGTGGTAATTTGGTAAAAATACCAGTTAAGGTGGTTGGTGTCACTGGAGTTGCATATGAAAAATCCACCGGCACAATCTTTTACACAACTTCTAAGGATTTGTTTTCTGCCAGAGTCGGTTCGATTTCCCTGCGTGGAGACAGAGACCCCGTGACTTATGCCACAGGTAACACATTGTCACGCCTAAACTTTTGTGAACCAATATAAGGGTTGTTCGATATGTAATATGTACTGTACGGTATCTTAAAAACATTCGTCTTTAATATTGAAATGAATTTTACATCCCTTCAAAGCACTATCCCCGGTTTAAAATACACAGCAATCTATTTCTGAAATGAGTCACGGTACGCTGATTTAGATGTAATTCTGAAGCACTGACTGATGGCTGAGCCAACGGCTTATCGGAACGACGACCAGGGCTACGTTCAAGATCGTAGCTGCTACGCAGGGCTATGTAGTTGAAAGGTAAGCTAGCCTAGCCGCTACGTAGATATTCGTAGCGTAAATATTTTATGCTAAGCATCAAATTCAAGATGGCCAACTTAGTTACCACTTCGAACAAACATGAAATTTATTTAATTAGTGATATTTTTTTCACCCCTGAAGTTATAATGAATTTTAACATGTATATTTCTGCTTGAAATTAACTAATTTTGTCGATGTAATTCCTCTTTAGTTGAATATTTCCAACCTCAAATCTGATACCTAGCGGCTATCTTAGCTGTCCGTTTGATAGACCTAGATATCTACGACATAGCGGCTAGGCTAGCTGCTACGATCTTGAATGCAGACCACATGAGGACTTTTTTAGTTTTAGAAAAAGAAAAAAACCCGTTTAAAAGGTATTGAATAGGGATATTCAAGAGTATCATCATCCATGAAGTCCTGCGATGTTACGCTGTGGTACAAAACATATTACATATCTAACAACCCATATAGTTTTTGTTCATGGTTTGTAAACAAAAAAACCGATGCAAAATGTATATATACCTTTTTCGAATAAGAGCACCAAAATTTCCACTTGCAACCCCCCCCCCCCCTTAAACGGTATTATATCTCTATTTTTGAGCCAGTAACGCTATACTGCCAAAGTTTAGTGAATTAGATACCATTTAAAGTATATATTGACTCAGAAAAACTCAGAATAAATTCGTATGCTGTCGCCCTTGATTTTTTTCAATTGAAACAAACAAACTAACAATCAACTAAAAGCAAACATCCAAAACAAAACAATGAAAAATCTATTACCTTTTAAAACTAGGCTTCCAATATTCTGAAAGTTTGGCGCTCGATCACTCCACTGGAAACGTCTTCTTTGCGGCAGTGATGACACCAGGCCAGGTGACGTCAACAGGCCAGGATTTCATCAGAGTTATTCACCGAAAGTTGCTTCTTCAGAAAACTTTGTTGGAAAATCTTGATAGGCCTAGAAGCATTGCTCTCTTTTCGTCCAAAGGGTTTGTTTGTTAACGTTTATATAGTCATCTGCCAATGTAAGTCGTTTTGAAGTTCATTTTTAAATAGCGAGAAATAGTTTTTAATTATTTTGAGGTGTGGTCCCTTGGCTGGCCAGTTTATTTGTTAATTATTTCTGCGGAAGTCTTGGACAATTCCAGCCCTATGTACAGGTGCATTATCATCCTGAATTATGTAGTAATCATTTCCTTTAAACTGATGGTTGCGTGAAAGTACAATATCTCTCGTTATAAGATAATTTATCCAAAGTCTTCATACAATGCCTCCTTGTAGTCCTCGAAATATATTCTTACCTCTCTCATCCTAAATTTCTTTTGCCGTCTTGGTAAATTTTTGTATCTATTTCGCTGAGAATACCGCTAAAGAAAGCTGTAACGGTACTTTGCTTTAAGCCAGACATTCTGGCAATGTTAATCTTTTTTGACTGGCATCATTAAGTCATAAAGAGCGAGCAGATATGCTTGCTTTCCGATCGTTTGTCAACTATTTCCCTTTCGACATATCTTTCTTAACGTGGTGGTTTTCTCAAAATTAACAGACGACAACGATATGACATAAAAATGACGTATACATGTAGATTCACATGAAAATTGTTAAAGAACTTGGGGATTTCAGTTTTCAGAGAGCTGATGATAAATTTTTTTGTTAAAAACAATATTGTTTTTGTTTGTATTTGGCGGACATTTTCATATTTTTACGAATACTTTTGGTGGATGACTGTACCATCTACACTATCAAATTTCTATTAAAATTACCGGTGCTTGCTTGTTCAATGCATACAAATACAAAAAACTAGAATTCTTGTGTGTTTTATCTATTCTTTGCAATTGTTAATACTTCAATTACCTTCAGATTGATTTTCTGGACAGAAGTGGAAGTGGAACGTATTGGTAAAGCTTTCATGGATGGAACATCTAAGAAATATATTATCACAAATAAAATTCGCTGGCCAAATGGTGTAGCTATAGATTTTACTGGTAAATAATCAATTATTTTTATTTCAAACCTTGAATAATTTATGAACTCTAATTTTATTTAAGTCGAATATTTTTTTCTTAAGCGGAAAGGCTGTACTGGACTGACGGTTTTAACGAAATCGTAGAGTCCTCGGATTTAAACGGTGGGGATAGGAGAGTTGTATATAACGACAAGTATGCTCATCTTAGGAGTATCGCCATAGATGAACAGTTTATATACTACACAGGATATAATCGTCAGTAAGGTGTTTTTTTTTAAATTTCTTATCACTGTGATATCAATGTGATCTTAAAATAACGAAAATCTGCAGACTACTATGTATGATTTCTGCAATTGGTTGTCAACATCAACCGTTTGTTTAGGTTTAAATGATTTTAGAAAAATAGCAATACATTAAAGATCCTTTTTAAGAGGAATTTTTCAATTAGTTTATTGGTCTATATTCTATATGAATGTATTGTGACCCCAAAACCAATGACATCATTTTAACATATGTTTAATATCTTATGTAATGTATATGTAAAAACTTTTATGTAATGTATATGAGATTGATATTGAGCGAAATCTATGGAAAAAAACCAGTCCTAAGGATTAATTCAGTTGTCATGTGCATATCTTGAGAGTTAAATGTGTAACTTTTATTGATAACATTTACTCATTAGGTTCATATAAAAGATGAAGGTTGTATGACTGCATAATTATGATAATACTTTGTCACCTGTTTATACATTATTATTTTACTTTCTTTTACAGACGAATAATGAAGGTAGATAAGACCTCAGAAAGAAGAACCAAATTCATGGATAGTTATCCCGAACTCAATGTCCTAGTTGGACTTCAAGTTTATTCAAACAATTACACTATTGACGGTAATATCCCTGTTAGAACGAACACTTTTCATTCATATCATTTGAGATTTTTGAAATACCAGGGTACTTGGAATAAATTTGAATGGCTAATTAGGTCTTGCTAAAGCATTTTAAAGATTTACGGTTCAAAATACTCTATTTTTTCATTTTGATGAGCCTTAACATAATTCATAAGTACATGTATGTCATCAACTAGTTATCAAAACTCAATTTTGTTAGTAATTCTCTGCTTAGGTATATAGCTAAAAATCATTGACACAGCTTTGATAATTGATGCTTACAAGCTGAAATCAGCGAGTGATTTTTGATCTTGGACACAGTTTTGATCATTGTTCCCTACAAGCCGTAGACAGCGAGTGTCATTTATCATGAACACAGCTTGAATCATTGCTGCTTACAAGTTGTAGACAGCGAGTAATCATTAAGAAATCATTGACCGTGGACTTTTAATCATTATTGCTTAAAATCTGTAGAAACCGAGTTATAGTTGATCATGGACACAGTTTTGACCATTTTTATTTACAAGCTTTAGGCAGCGATTGATAATTGATCATGGACACGGCTTCCATCACTGCTGCTTACTAAAAATCTCATACATTTTATATGATTAAACATGTAAATATTGAAATCATATACATTACTCAAATGATTTACTTACGATTTTGTAGTAAATCCTCTATGTTCGAGAAATAATGGACTTTGTAGCACGTTCTGTTTTCCAACACCCACCGGAAGAACGTGTGGTTGTCAAGACAACACAGAACTTCTTTCAGATCAGAAAACTTGCGAAGGGGGTAAACAAATGTTTATGATCAACAAGAGGAAAGCCAGTTTGTATTTTTTTTATAAATGCATACAAAAGCATCATATAAATAATATAAATATTTAATTCTCAGTTTCCGTCTGTCCAACATCCCTGACAAATTTACAGTTACTGGACTGTGGGGCATATTCCGGACAAACATGTGAATTTGAATGCAAGAACGGCCTCCATAGAACAAACAACATATCCTTGAAATGTAACGCTTTGGGTCTATGGGAACCAGACCCCGATTCAATTTGCATAGGTAATTATTTAATAAATGATACTTTAGAATTCCTCTGTGTTTATTCAACATTGGACTGCTATTATCAATTCTAAATATCCGAAAACTATTACTAGTTTATCGCGTTTAATTTCAGAGTTACTATGTCCGTCTATTCTGTTGAATGCTGTCTTGGACTTTGGCTGTACTCGAAGAATCGGGGAAGCTTGTAAATTTATCTGCATGGAAAACTATATCCCACTATTTTCAGAAAATATTGTCTGCTCTGAAAAAGGAGTATGGAGACTTCAGAATTCGACAGAATTTTGTACAAGTAAGACCCTAAGACTATAAGAGGTATGTTAAGAGATTCGTTGTTGTATATTCTGAACTAAAGTGGGAAATTTGATGGTATTATCTTTTGAAATCAAAAAGTATATTTTAGATAACGCCAAATTTCTTGTTAATCTTTTTAGTGTAAAGGTTATTGAGTTATACCAGCTATAAGAAACGCTCGATTATATTTTTGTTTTGCCCTAAAATGTTTGCTAGTTATTTTAGTTAAATAATGCAGGTTAAAATTATCTGAAGAAGACAAAACACACTGAGCTACGTATTTACACAATTGATGCGGTTACGACATGGGATTTACAGCCAATGCTGATTCAATTAGTAATTTGTGGTGAATCGTGAATAACAATTATTGCATGAAATAGATATAAATTATTCACTTTTTGATTTCAGCGGTCTACAACTTGTTTAGTTCATTCTAGATAAACAATGCTAAAATATGTATACTTGTAGCCAATACCCCCACTTCCCAGACCTCTAATGACTCTCTGATCGCTTGGTTGGGAACAGTTGCTAGTCTTACTCTGGTCGCAGTAATTATTATCATCGTGTCCTGCAGGAAAAGGAAAAAGTAAGTCTTGTACTGCATCTGTAATTGTCATTTATATTGGAGCAGTATGTCCATTTACCGAATTATATCGGCGACTATCAAAATTAGCAACTCTTCCTTAAGGATTACGTTTACTCAGGGTTTGAGATTTCAAAAAATATTTTTATAAAGTTCAATATCTGAAGTCCAAAGTTGTTTTAAAAACACAAAATAACAACGTTATTAACAAATATCGATATTGATATCCATGATTTGTTTATTTGAGGAAGATATGGAAGATATTGAGGAAGATATATAGCTAGCACTAATTAAAATCAATAACACTAGGTGCATCTTTAAAGTGTCGGATCTAATATTTAGATACTAAGCAGGTAAACTGAATAAATAAAGCACTAAAAATAGCTAACGACACGCACAATATATATTGTCAAATTTTCGGGACACTCAGTCCCTTCTTCAGGGGGAAAAATAACATGGTGTTTTTATAAAGTTTCTTTAGAAGTTTTTACAGTAGCTCTAGATTTTATTCTCTTTGTTTTTACCCATGTTATTTTTTAATGTGTAGGTATATCGAGCATCACATTGCTGTTTTTTTTAGACGTTACGTGACAAAAATATGATTAGACATACATGTATATAATACCCATGAACAGACCAACTATAGCACAAGAGAGACAGAGAGAGAGAGAGAGAGAGAGAGAGAGAGAGAGAGAGAGAGAGAGAGAGAGAGAGAGAGAGAGAGAGGGTTTTTTCACTACATTATAAACAGTTTTCGTTCACATTCTTAACGACGGTGTCAAAATGCAACCGATCGATCTAAAAATTAAATCTCGTTTGAACCATTGTTTCGCTGTAGTTTGAGTGGGGAAGAGTCCGAGCGTCGGTCTAGAGATACAGCTTCTATCCCATCTTCGACCTACCATCAACAAAACAATGTGTACATTACCAACTCGGGGAGGTCATCAAGTGAATATGACAATTTAGATGAAATGATGCTCAGATATTTTAGTTACATGGAATTTGACGGGGAGTATTATTCGGAAATCAACAACGTGTTCAACTTTGACAGTACAAGTACTTCTTGAATCATTACTGGGCCATAATGATATTTCAATGTTGTTCATAGCAGCCTGTGACAATATGTCAAGATACTTGTATCCTTCTTTTTTATATTTTCCAATAAACCATTGACATTGTTGAATTTTTGTGGACCTTTTTTTATCCAATTTTGTGACAATATTCGTCAAATATATGAAATCATTGACAGGGATGGGGAAATGGTAATATGGAACGGTTGACTTTAATTAATTAAGCAATTGATTTACTTAAAAGTAATGTGTAATTGGCAACATTTCCAATTACATGTAATTGTAATTCCATTCATTATTTTTTGAAGGCCAATTCCCCATCCAAAGACTCATTTGAGACAAATAATTCTGATGATTTGCTTGATATCTTTCCAAAAATTTAGATATCCCCCCATGAAAATGAATGAAGTTTCATTGGTTTATAGGTAAATTGTTTTTGTTATATATTTAAGCATCTCATTCTTCTCCTTTTGTTTTTATTGTATTTTTATTGTGCACATGGTCATGAGATTGAAGATGAGTGTAATCAGCACAGAAACATCACTATTTCATTTGTTCTCAACATTTATGAAAAAAATTAATTCAGAATTCATAATGAAGGAAACTACTTTTTCGTGCCGAAGGCCCTTTTAAAAGTATATGATGAACATTTCAATGTTATTTTTATTTGATTGGGCTTTATCTTTTAAAAAGTTTTAAAGATTTATTAGGTTTTGAACATATTTTGTAGGGTCCGTTAAACGATAATTCAGATTAAACAAAGTCAAAATAAAACTAAGAAGCCAAAAGTATTATTCATAGAAGTACTTCAAAGTGAGCAATTATTTCAACACACCGTTACCTCTGATAATGTTTGCATGTAAAACAGAATACTTTTTGTTTATCAGAAATGTCTGTTTTTTTTTTTACATTGGGAATTTTCTTTTGTGAAATTGGTTAATAGGTGGGATCTAGTTATAGGAGTAAACTTCTAGTTTTGGTATTATTGAAGGAAATTGATCATTTAGCTATTGACACATATATTTACTTATTTGCAGTATATTTTCCAGACAATTAACTACAGTATCTCCAGGTGTCATTAAAAATGATGAACTAGCACAAGCACAAGATTTAAAAAAGTTTCCTAAAGGCCTTAACGGTCACCTGAGTAGCATATAACCCATACACAAACTTGTCGAGTAGTCTCAAATATTCTTTTAATTGGGTTTCATTTTGGAGTAGAAAAATTATAAATTTGTAATGACGACCACCTTCCTGCTTGAAATCTTTCAAAAAGAACTATGAAACCTATAATTTTGGTGTTAAGCTTAAATATCTGGTCTACAAAATCATGAATTCAGTTTTCCTTTCATGTGTGGGGGAGTAAAGAAGATACTTTTTTAACATTATATGCATCAACACTTATACATCCATATTGGCCCTGCCCTAGACTCAAATCCATACTCAAGGGGACATGAAATTTATAATGTTAGTAGAGGACTTCCTGGTAAACATAATTATTAAGTCAGTTTTTCATTCAAATGTGTGTTAATGGAGAAGAAGAATTTAAAACATTATATGCATTAACACTATATTGCTATATTGCCGCCCCCCTGATGTCCTGAACCCCTGACCCAGGGGCCATGAATTTCACAATTTAGGTAGAGGAGTTAGTGGACATCATAACAATGTATTCAGTTTTTTGCCCACATGTTTGGGAGAAAAGAAGATTTTTTAAGATTTCATACATTTTGAATATATGGCCACATTGGCCCCACCCTAGAGCCTGATCCCCTGACACAGGGGTCATGAATTTCACAATTATGGTAGAGGGCTTCATGGGCAACATAATCATGCATTTAGTTTTTAACAAATGTATATGGGAGTAGAAAAGAAGATTTTCTAAGATTCAATACATTTTTCCTAAATGGCCATATTGGCCCCACTCCAGAGCCCGAACCCCTGATCAAGGGGCCATGAATTTCACAATTTTGGTAGAGGGCTTCATGGACATCATAACCATGCAACCAGTTTTTTCCTCACATGTGTGGGATTAGAGAATAAGGTTTTTGAAAATTTGGCTTTTTTTAATATTTGGCCCCAGCTTTTGTGCCCCGGGGGTGGTAGAGCCATGTATTTCACAATTTAAATTTCTCTTACCATAGAGATGCCTCACATGAAAAATGGTAACAATTGAACTTGTAGATTTTAAGAAGAAGTTAATAATGTAAAATTGTTAACACACGACGGACGACGTACGACGACGGGCGAAAACGGATAACAATAGTTTACTCAGGTGACATAAAAATTGCTGAGAGCGTTCTGATATTTAAAACAGGGACGACTATTTGAAGGTGGAAAATTTGGCCGGAACAATTTTTCATTTTTCAGAAGGTGGCGTGGGGTGTTGATGCTTATATGGGCTTGTTTTCCAATAGGAAACTCTTTGTGGGAGAAAAGTCTATGTCACAGAACTGGGTGTCAAAAAATTGGTTAAAGATGTTGTAAATGTACTTTAGCATTTTGATAAGAATGCGGTAAATCACAGAAACCTCCATTTAACTTAATGATTTTTATTTATTTTATGATGTCTAAGTGACGCATTTGTTAAGCTCCGATAGAGCAAACCAAAAAATAAATTTAAGATATACTTTCCATTTAAGTTTATATTCTGTAAAAATAATGTGTTAATCCTTTTTAAATCCTCTTTTGAAGCGGCGATAATGATAGCTTACATTTTCTTCGCCATTCTGGAATTGTTTTTATCATTGAAGTTTTGTGAAGGCAAGTTTGTTTTTATTATAAAGCATTTTTTTTTATAGTTTTAAAGTTTTGATTAATAAACTAGTGTACAGATTAGGAAAGCTGTTGTCAATTTTGGTCTCATTTCACGACTAGCATAGAAAGCAAAATTGTGTATGTGATTCAGAAAACATGCTTACAGTAAGGAATTTTCACTTTTCTCATTTTCCATTCCTCTAATTAATTTGGACAATATCCGATTGCCTGTGTCAATTATTAGCACAAGGTAAAATGTAACAATAATATTTTATTTGAGATATATTAATTCAACGGCATATAATTTCTATATGACGTCATTCATATGCGAGTATTTAATCGAGTTGGTACTCGGGACAAAACGTTATACTAATTTACATGATAATTTAAAAAAAAAAAATAAAATAATAAAAAAAAAATAAAAAACAGATTTTTTTTTAACTTTTGTTCCAATTAAACTTTTTGTTGTACAAGATGACTATGCATAAACCAATTGAGATATGCACTACATTAATCAAATGCATGGAAGTTGAAAACATGCCATGAAATTTTGATTTCATAGTATGTCTTTTTAAATTCAAAATTATTTTTATACAGCTGTTACAAAAGAAAAGGGTATCATATATGGAGTTGATAGTCCTCCATCTTTGGTAACTCTTACCAAAATAACCCAATCAAGTGATGAAGCGCTAAATTACACAATATATTCTACTGACTTTGGTGTTCGAAGCATAGCTGTTGACCCGAAATCGGGAGTTGTTTTTCAAGCATCTGGCAATACCATTTCTTCAATTCATAACTACAGTCTTTCAAATAGTAACAATTATCTTACATCGATCGAGTTTAATGGAAAGTCGAATGATGTAGGAGAAATAGCATTCGATTACCTTTCGAACAACCTATTTTGGTGTGACTCGCTTTTAAATTGGATTGCTATGAAACCCGCCTACACCCATGTGCCACATATGTATAAGGTCGTGGTGCAGGACACCATACGACGACCAGAGGGGCTTATTCTGGATCCTTTAGATGGGTAGGTACTAGCACTCTTTTTACTTGCGGTTCATATAGTAATAACTTTAATAGCAAGCTAATTAATACAATTCTAGTATATATTATATTTCGCTATATAAATTGTAAAATTGCTTAGTAGAAAGATAACACTTGTGGTGGGTTCGGATGCTACATTTATTCTAACTAAACTTTCACACAGATTAATGCTTTCCCATGCATTCTAACATTTATAATGTAAACAATTGTTGGTCTCACATAAACACACAGCAAGCGCTAATGGCTAGCTGGCTGAAGGATTAAGATAAACTCTTTCTAATGGACATTACATCCCTCCTTTCCTTTGAATTTTAATTGTTGTCATTTATTGTTTGTTTATGAAAGTCACTTATGAAATTATCACTGATATTAACATTGTCCAAATTATATAGAAACGTTCATTTTGTTTATAAAATGTTATCAGTCACTCACAACATTTATACATAACTAATTAATACAAGATTGATTATAAAACTGAACTACACTGAACAAGCCAGAGGATTATTATGCCTCTCAACACGACTTGTTATGTTTTACTTAGAAACATAATCATCTAGATATTTTGGACGATTTGTTTTCTGCCTTAAATTATAGCGCGGAGTCATTGGTATCGCATCTGGAGACTTCGTTGTTTCTGTGTTGGTTTCTGGGTTGTTTACATCTCCGTTATCGCATTCATCAGACTGGTCAATAATAACTTCTGCTGGTTTTATTTCTTTGAATTCACTGGAGTTTCTTGTAACGGTTTTGTTTTCGTTTGATGCTGTTATCATGGATCCCTTTTTCCCTATGACTTCCAATGGCTCGATTTCGTACGGAGTAGATAGTTTATTGCGTTTCTTTTGTTGAACAATAACTCTGTCTCCCTTTCTTAAAGATGAATGCTTCGCATTGTTTTTCTTGTCTGCATAATGTTTCATCTTTTGTTTCTGATTTTCATCCCGTCTCCGCATTTCCGTTTTTCTGAATTTCGTTGTTTTAGGGTTTTCCGGAAGACGAACTTTTATATTTCTTCCAAATAAAGCTTCCGCCGGTGGAACTTTTGTTGTAGAATGGGGCGTTGCTCGGTAATTTCTCAGAAATTGGAAAATATCTTGTTTCCAATTGCGGCTCTCTGCATGCGATGTTTTGACAACTTTTCCTATGGTCCGCATAAACCGTTCAACTTCTCCATTAGCTCTTGGCCATAATGGTGTAATTTTACGGTGCGTAAATCCCATATATTTCGTAAATTCGTTAAATTCATGGCTTCGAAATGGAGGTCCGTTGTCTGTCTTGACAATATTCGGAATTCCATGTGTAGAAAAAATCTTATCCAATTTCGTCATTGTTGATCTTGCTGAAGTTGAATATACAATTTCTATCTCCGGATATCTCGAATAGTCGTCAATTACCACTAGTAAGTATTCTCCGGATGGGAAAGGACCGCAAAAATCTACGCTTACTTCCAACCACGGTTTGTTTGGTAGCTTTGACATCCTCAACGGTTCTATCTTGTTGGCAGGAACAGATGATAGACATGGGATGCAAGATTTGCATAGGTTTTCTACCATTGAGTCGATTCCAGGGAACCAAATTTTTTCCCTAAGCAATTGTTTCGTTTTAACAATGCCTTGATGTCCTTCATGTGCTATGTCGACTATTTTCCTCTGTAGTGATGAAGGAATCACTAGTCTTGATCCTCTTAAAAGAATTTCCATCTCTTCATGTTTTCCAATACACAGCTCGTTCCTTAGTTTGTAAAACGACTGCATTGACATATTGTCAGACTTAGTTTTCCATTTTCCAGTCCTCAGATTTTGAATAACCATTTGTAGATTTGCATCATTTGCTGTGCATTCTGCTACTTCCAATAAAGTAACAGTTTTGGGGACAGCATGTTGTGCAACAAAGTTGACAAATTCTTCCCCTATTTTCTCTTCTTTTGATCCATTCTCATCGGTTCGTATATCCGGGTGTCTGGACATATAGTCGGCTGGGTTGTCAACTCCTTTCTTATATTTGACATGAAAATCATATGCTTGCAAACGCAAACGCCATCTTTCAATCCTTGCAGGGGGTTTTGATTTCGGATTGTTGAATATACTTTCTAGCGGTTTATGGTCAGTAACCAATGTAAACCTGGATCCGTATATGTACAAGTGAAAATGTTCGCAGCTCCAAACGATGGCTAAAGCTTCTCTTTCTGTTTGTGAATAACGTTGTTCTACTTGGGTCAATGATCTGCTGGCATACGCAACAATTTTTCCTTCCTGGAAAAGGATAGCTCCAAGTCCAACTGGGCTTGCATCAACAACTACTTCCGCTGATTTGTTCTGGTCATAGTATGACATAACAGTATCACTTGTAAGTGAATTCTTTAGCTTTTCAAACGCCAACTGTTGTTTCGTTTCCCACTTCCACGCCATATTCTTCTGTGTGAGAATCCTTATCGGTTGCGTAATTGTTGAGTAATCTTGAATAAATCTAGATACATAATTTGTCATTCCAAGAAAACTTTTAACTTCACTTGTGTTTGTTGGACTTTTCGCTGACTTGATAGCTTGTATTTTAGCAGGATCAGCTGAAATGCCATCTGCGGAAAATACATAGCCAAAAAAAGATAGCTTTTGTTTGTTAAACTCACATTTTGGTCGGTTTAGTGTTATGTTGCGCTCCCGTAGCCGTTCCATGACTTTTCTTAAACGCGTATCATGTTGTTCTTGTGTTTCCCCATACACTATGATGTCGTCACTCATATTCTTTACCCCTTGTAAGCCTTGGAGTGATTCATGAACAGTCTCTTGAAAAATTTCAGCAGCTGATGAAATGCCAAAGTTGAGACGTTTATATCGGCGCAATCCTACGTGAGTTGTGAACGTCGTTATGTATCTTGATTGCTCTTCCAATTCAATTTGGTGATACCCTGCATTCATATCCAATTTTGAGAAGATTTTGGCTCCATTTAAATCATGAATTATGTCATCAACTGTAGGTGTGATATGTCTTGTTCTTTGAATTGCCTTATTAGGTAAACGCATATCCACGCACATCCTAATTTCATCTGGTTTTTTCGGTTTGGGTGCAACGACAATTGGTGAAACCCAAGGTGTAGGGCCTTCTACTTTCTCGATGATGTCAAGATCCTCAAGCCTTCTTAACTCTGCTTCTACTTTCTTTCGTAAATGGAAAGGTATCCGTCGGTGAGGCTGAACAGTAGGTTTGATGCTTTTGTCGACGTGAATTTTCACTTTTACATCTTTTATTTTTCCAATTCCTTGAAACAGGTCAGCAAACTCTTCACATATTTCATTCACATCTGTTGACAACCGATTGATCACTGGTATGATACCAAGATCTACGGCACTTTGGTATCCTAGGAGTGTACCACAATTTCCTTCGACTACATAGAATTTTTCAACAGCTATTTTGGACTTTGTTTCAATGGTCGCAGTGAAATATCCAAACGTTTTTATGTCGTTTTTACAACCATATGCGAAAATTCTTGTACTTGATTTGCTCAGTTTAGGTTTTGGATGCAGTTTGGAAAACGTGACCTCGTCTAAAATATTAACACTGGAGCCTGTGTCAATCAACATGTGAAAGCGTTGCCCATTAAGCGTAATATTAAACTTTGGTTGTTTTGTTGTAGAGTTGTTCCTGACGCTGAATACGTATCCATCATCTTCATCACAGTCCTGGATTTGTTTAACATGTTTTTTCTTAAACTGGGGTTTTGATTTACAATAAGCAGCGAAATGATTTTCTCGTCCACAGTTACTACAGATTTGTTTGAATGCTGGACACTTTGTCTTGTGGGGGTAATGGCCGCCACAGTTATAACATTTAGAACTCTGTCTATATGTACCTTTTGTTCTCGGCTCTGGATTTCGCCTTGGTTTCCAATGATGAGTTCTTTGTCCTGATTCCTTTTGGTGTATTTTGTTTACACTGGAATTGTTATTTTCGATTCCCGATGCCTGCTTCTCTGCCAGTTCTAATGTTCTTGCCGTTTCTAGTAGCTTGTTGAGTGTCATCTCCTCACTAAGTGCTTTTCTTCTTAATTTTGATGATGTGCAGCTCTGTATGATCTGAGACTTGATCTCACTATCATTGTCTGCAAATTCACATTTTGTAACGAGTTGTCTCAATCGGGTGTGGTATGTGTCCACCGTTTCCCCTTCCGATTGCTCCGTTTGTCGGAAAACGTACCGCTCGTATTCCTTGTTTACTTTTGGTTCAAAGTAATTTTTCAACGCATCTTTGGCCTGGTCATAATTCTCGTCATTCCCTGTATCGGCAAAAGTGTCGAAAATGTTATAGACTTCCTCGCCAGCGTAATGAAGGAGTAGCGCACGTTTCCTCTTGTTATCTGTGATTTTCATTCCAACGAATAAGTTTTCCAGTCTCTGTACCCATTTCCTCCATCGGGTACCTATTGCTCCCTCAGCATGGACAGGAAATTTAGGAAAAACCGGTAGTCCAGATTCTGCCATTGTGTTTTCCTTCAAAGTTGAATAAAAATCCTCGTCGCCATTGTAAAATTGCTTAGTAGAAAGATAACACTTGTGGTGGGTTCGGATGCTACATTTATTCTAACTAAACTTTCACACAGATTAATGCTTTCCCATGCATTCTAACATTTATAATGTAAACAATTGTTGGTCTCACATAAACACACAGCAAGCGCTAATGGCTAGCTGGCTGAAGGATTAAGATAAACTCTTTCTAATGGACATTACATAAATGTATTGTTAAAATATATGTAAACTGCTCAACTCAAGTTTATGTGTCATAATTATAAACTCTTTAGCCACCGAATTAATTTTGTTTTAAAATAAATTTGGACGTGTTGTCTTCTAAAATAATAGTTTTTTTTTACAATATTTATACATAACGTCAAGCAGACTAATGTGTTCTTTTGCACAATCCATTATAACAGTAGCAAGAAAGATAGCATGATGAAGTTGGAAAATGAAATAGCGTGTTTCAAATGGTTTTAAAATAGATGTATTTTGAATATGTTTTTATTATGTAATCGTTTTTCTCTCATCCAGATATATGTTCTTTTCGGATAAAAACCCAAATTGTCGCATCACTAGAGCTTCACTTAATGGTGATAATACAACAGTAATTGTGTACAAAGGCTTGATATCTGTACCTACCTTGTCTGTTGACCCTGACAACAAGATGATTTACTTTGCCGACACAGTCCGAGACACCATCGAGGTCTGTGATTACGATGGATCCAACAGAAGAGTAATACGTAGAACGAACCTCGCTACCATCAACGCTATACACTATTACGAGGTACAGGGATATTGAATTTATATTTAAATTTTTTGGTTTGTAACTTTTCTTGAAATTAATTTAAGATTCTTAATTGTTTTATACAGAGTGCTATATACACAGTTGGAATTCCCAAAAAACAAGTCCGAGGATTTAACTCGTCTTCAGGAAAAATGATGTACAATGTGGATTTCACTCTTGGAACACCTTGGACAGTGACTGTCTATGATTCAGAAAATCTACAAAATTTCTCTAGTAGGTGAACATAGTTTAAAATATTACGCGTTATATTATATATGTACAATTCCATAATTTTTGGCTGTTGTAAAAAAGTGATTTATATTTCTAGAAGAAACACATTGTATACATTATTGATCAGGAAAACAAACAATATTTATTTTAAGAGTTTATCTTGTTATTGTTAATATGATAATTCCTTATCATTGACCAATAGATTGTTGCGTTTTATATCGATAATTTGTCTTTTATAATAGATCCATGTTCTTCAAAACAATGTGAACAGATCTGTGTGAATACTCCCGCCGGTCCCGCCTGTTTATGTTACGAGACATTTGATCTGGCACTAGACGGCATCTCCTGCAATAGTAATGTTTTTATATGCATTAAATCAAATAAAGCGTTACATTTTTTCAATCAAAACCATTTCTGAAATATTGATATTATTTTGTTTTTAAAGTTTATGCCGTTTGACGGAACATATTTTTGTTCTTCTTCTGGCCTTTTCATATTTCTCCCTTATAATAACACATAAATTGTATATTTGTAGGCAAATCTTTAGTCTACAGTAAAGGTTTTGTTATTAGCAGCCCAACTGCCTTTGTAATGATAGATATCTTGAATTTGAATACGAATGACTTGGACGTAACACAAAGACTTGATGACCCATCCGCTTATATTCAATCTTTCACCGTGGATGCCACGAATGAGCTTATATACTACATAGACAGCAAAAACAGAGTCCTGAAACAATTGGATATTAAGACGAAGAAAATTCATACTCTTACAAATATTGGCACTGGAAATGGTAGCTTTTTTATGTGATGCAACACATGCAAAAACTTTTTAAGTAGTTTATATAAGTAGTTTATTAAAGTTGCCAGAGCAAAATTGTTATATGTATTTTAGTTAATTTTATGATTACATCTCTATTGAGCAACCAGATTGTTATCAGGAAAATGTTTATACATTGGAGATTAATATAACAATTTTCCAATATAATCCTTATAGAGTCACATTTTTCCTACTGAAGATCTATTTAAACGTCTATTCAATCAATTTGTTTTTATATAGATTTGGTTTTGGACTGGCATTTGAATCTTCTGGGATGGATCGATGTTGAATCGTTTGAATTGGTCTCATTCAACCTTAGCTCAGGACATCTTTCCACTGTTTATTCAAGTCTTTTCTCTGAAGAATCGTTTACAGTTGACCCAAACACAGGGTATGTGAGCTAGAATATCATATAATTCATTTAAAAAAAACACATGTTTACTATTTTAAAGGAGATTTATTGTAATAAACTAATACAATAATAGCTAAATGCAGTCCTGTATCGCGATAAATGATTTTTACTCTCAAGAAAAAAGCAGAAAAAGTGTAAAATGAAAAACACATGACTTCTGTTTTCTTTTTATAAAGCTACCTTTTCTAATATGAAATAATTTTTTGCGATAGATGCACCTTTTTCTGTATGCTTTACTAAAATTTGAAATCTGTAAACGCTCAGTGTAAAATTTCAGGACACTTTTTTGGATTTCTGGAACACCACCATCTTTGATTAAAACCGGAAGCTGGAATAAATCGTCGCCGCGAACTTTAATTACATCAGCTGAATTGACAGTCCCTAAAGCCATTTATTATGACGTAACGGACAACAGGTAAATTAAAATATTTCAATCAACTGACCAATTGAACCTGAAGCATCTTTATTTGATGGGACATAATACAATGCGTACAGCTGTTTTTTAATTATCAGATGATCAAAATATGATAAATTTTGATCTTATAAAAAAATATATAAAATTTGAAGGGTGTATATATTAACTTAAAATGCATTAAATAATAAATTAAAACCATAACAAAACCTTAAAAAAAAGTTGAATTTGAAGCATTTGATGAATACCTGTATATTGTTGTACATTGCTGTTTTAATGGCATGTTGAATTATCTTTATTGTCAACAGGTTATATTGGTTGGATGGATCATTGATTAAAAGTTGTTTAAATAATGGGTCTGATATCGTGACACACAGTCTTGCTACAGATGCCCAGAAATTAATATCCTTTAAGGTAGGTTTACATTTATCATTTAATATGTACGCGGTTTTATTTTTCTATGCATGTCGATACACTTGCTTAAACACGACCTGCAATACATACTATGTATTTTCGTTGCATTAGGAATACTTTGTTTGGATGACTGCAAAGGAACTTTACTATGGATTGAAGAGTACGAACATATTCTATAAATCGTTAGACATGTCGGAGGTTCTACAAAATATGTCCAATTTAGTGGTGTATGATCCCTATTTACAAAACTCCAGAGCAGGTATTCTTTATAAAAATTTCTTTGTGAAGGCACGTTAAAACGAACAGAATTGCAATAGAATATAATGTGGAATCACAATTGTTCGTAGGGGACCATGTTCGTGATTTTCATGAGTAATCCTTGTCCATGAATTTACATCCCCAGAACGTATATGCAATCATTTGTTTGATATTCAATAAGATTATCCTGATAAAACTTCCAACGAAATTACGTCTCTAGGATTAAGACAATTTTTGCTCCCCACAAACATTGACCCCCACGAATAAAAATTGAATCCACACTATTGTTGTTTGCTATATTAAATCAAAGTACTGAAGAACTGACGGGAGTTGATTTTGTCGATGTTTATTTATTTTAAAATCAATGATATGTTATTTTGCATGACAAGTACATGTATACGTAGTTTCTAATTTGAATTACGCATATTTTTATAATATGAATTTTTGAACTTTTTCGACTAGAATGTTGAGAAACCTCCATATGAATCATGTTAAATAATATTTAAAGATAAAATTAATTCAATCAAACTATGTATCAGTGGTAGAAATATTTCTCGAAAAATGTATGGATCCAAGCAATATTGAACTCTAGTCTCGTTCAACCAAACGCTCGGCTAACACCGTAAATCTCCGACAAGGGTTTACGGAGACAGCCGAGCGTCGAGTTGAACGAGACTATATTGAACTCTGGCGTAGGAATACATACGACTACAAAAATATTTAAATTGTTCGTATCATTTAAAATCTGCCTATTTTTAAGGTATTTGTAAATAAGTTTCCTTGAAAAACAATGCTTTAGCATACATTACATCGAATTCATCAATTAATTTCAAGAACTAAGTCTTGTCAGGAGCAATGATTTGTGCTGAGGTCCAAACACTGTTTCACTTTCGGTTTGTCCGAGTGACTGCATAGGAGAGTTGATTAAAAATCAACTCTCAAAAAAGATACTTGTTTCAATTTCATTATCTTTAATAAAAAAATCATTTGTCATGCCTAGTTTATATAATTTTATGAAGTATGGATAGAAAGGAACGAAATCATTTGTGGCAATTTTATTATCTATCAGATCAATATTTACACGTTTCTCTTTTTAAAAGGAAAAATGTAGTACATCATGTTTCTTCTTTTCTTCGCAAAACTGTAGAATCCTGCCACGTCTTGAATGGTCAGTGTGAAGATATATGTATACCCCAGCAAGATACACACACGTGCACCTGCGACTTAGGTCTTCAACTACAAAACGACTCGACATCGTGTGATAGTAGTATGTTTTATATTTACTTTGAAAAGAATAAGGAAAAATACATCATAAACAGTTGGATCGAGGTATCTTCTGCACGTATACATAAACGTTGTAAATGATTTATTACAGCCAAAAATGCCAAACAAAGTTATTTCTACGTATGTCAGATGGATATCACTTTGACATTTTGATTGATCATGATACATGTATACATTAACCATACATTAACTCTTTTCAGCTATCGTTCGCCAAATGTCACCTATTAATAACTTAAATCAATGCTTTAATGTAAATTAAAAGTATTAGCTCTTTACGTCATTTACGGCTTCTTTGTACAAAACAAAATTCATTATAAAAATAGATTTTGGAAGATCAGAGAATTTGTAAAAATATTTTTATATAAACATTCAATTTACAAATTCTTTTATTCGGCTAACAATGTTTCTGTATTTGATTTCAGCTGTCGTTGACTCCAATTTCATTCTTTTGACCGACTTATCTCACGATAGAATAATCCAAGTCGACATTGATACCGGTACATTGGTCAAACTGCCATTTGCTGCCATAGGAGCAACAGGAATCGCCTATGAAAAACAGTCCGATACAATTTTCTTCACATCGACTGTGAATACGTTTACTTCTAAAATGATGTCCGTTTCCCTTCACGGAAAAAAAGGCATTGTAACATATGCAACAGGTAAACAAGTATATATGAATAACTTTTTCCAAGGCACACTCAATCATAAAAATGGGGAATAATATTGTCGCAATCTTTTCGACAAAGTACAGATCGTTTGAATGATATATGTTTGAAAAACATTTTGAAGTAAACCGTTAGAAGTTAATTGTTATTCACATTTCTGAAATAAAGTATAAAGATTTGATTTCATATCTTGGATTAAAATTTCTTTTTTAAACAGATAATTAAAACGAAAAACCAACAAATAAACAATCTATAGCAAACGTATGCAAAGGAATAAAAAGCGCTAAGTGTGTTAGTCGCAGAGAATAGTTAAGTTTTTATGTTACAAATTACGTACTATATCTGAATATAATTTTCTTGAAAAGTACTTTTTGAAAAATTTTAATCAATTGTATTTTAATCAAAATACTTTCAATTTAGGGTTTCACAGCTCAGAGAGCGTTGCAATTGATTACTCGACGAGTAACCTTTATTATGCTGTTAAAATCTCCTCAACTTCCTCCGGTCAGGACATGATCAGAGTTGTCCAACATGCAACATTTCTTGAAAAAACATTGCTAACCAATCTGAAACATCCAAGAGATATTGCGCTGTATCCTTCAAAAGGGTGTGTATTAAAGTTTCATACTGGCATATTTGATTCTTAAGATCTAAGTTTAATAAAAATTAATACTATTAAAAAATATGTTTTATACATATTATCTAAATACTAGAATTCATTACTTTGTAATTTTCCCTTTGAAGAATTTTCAATAATTTTATGGTGTAACAAAAAATAAATGAATACAAAAAAGATAATTGAAGGAAAAATATTAAAATGAAAATGGTCATCTTAGTATTGGAAAGTTGTTGAAAATGTTTCTGTTTATTTCTTAGATTGATGTTTTGGGTTGAAGTTGAAAATCCAAAAATTGGAAAAGCAGCCATGGATGGAACTTCTAAGGAGTCTATCGTAACAAGCGATATTACATGGCCAAATGGCATTGCAATAGATTATACAAGTAAGTTATCTAGTTTGTATTGCTTTTATGAATTATCGTTTGATCGCAAGATTAAAGTTTTTGAAAAATATATAATCTAGTTTTATAATTTAAACGCTTCTACAAAGTTCTTTTATAAAAACCTGCAATATTATTTTTCGAGAAAAGGAGTGCTATTAAATCTTAAAATGATTGTAATCTTAGATGTGAGCGGTTTCAAACATGATACTGTCACAGTGTTATTCCCCACACTTATCTTTTTGTGCAGGCGAAAGACTTTACTGGACAGAAGGTTATTTTGATTGGATAGAATCTTCAGACATAAATGGTGAAGATAGAAAAAAAGTGCTGTCGGATCCTGGCGCTCACCTAAGAAGCATTTTTGTGGACAGTCAGTTTATATACTACACTGGATACAATAGGCAGTAAGTATAGAATTTTATATCATATCTTAACCCTAACCCTAACCCTAACCCATATCATATCATATCTTATGCCTTCTCTGACTCATTTTTATTCTGAAAGAAAAAAAACCCCTAGATAATTGATAACTTAAATAAGCTTTTCATTATGCGTTTATTGTTTGTAAACCAAGTGCAATGCTGCGTAAAATCTATTGATATTATATGAATATTGTATATCAGATTTATGACAAGACAGCGTGTAAATCGGCTTGAAACTTATACGTAAACAATTTTGTAAGTTAGACTTATGTTTTGTCAATGCGAGACATATTATTCTAAAATAAATTCTACAACAGGAGAGTCGTAAGAATCAATAAAACGTCAGAAGCAGAGGCAAGAGTGATGAAGAACTACCCAGAACTGGGGGTTATTGGCAGTGTTAAAGTTTATACAGACAATGATATCGTAGACGGTAACTCTAACGGACATGGTCACGATTGGAAATTAAAAATGTTCTGAAGAATATATCCTTTAACATATACTCTTGATGGCTCGAAACCCTTGATCCCTGGAAGTCAAACTATAGTCCCATTTTTTATAATCTATTATTTTTTTCCTCTCGAAACCCCGGTACGTAATTAACACCTGTTTTTTTAAATTTGAATTGCCAAGGTGTTAATTTGAATTGCCAAGGTGTTAGATGCATGATTCTTGTACCGAGTTGTTTATTCAGGCGACAATAGTTACAAAAATTTCACAAGTTAGCAATTAGTCGTTGAAAATACAATTGACATTACATTTATTCGCATATGGAAATGTTAATATATCAATAGTGCCTGTTTGGGAGGATAACTGTTGAAATTGACACACCGAGAAAACCATTGTCAACCGACGCTAAGCGGAGGTTGACAATGCTTTTTGAGGGGTGTCATTTTCAACAGTTACCCTCACAAACAGGCACCATTTATTTTATTATACTGAATGTTTTAGTTTCAAATAAAATTTTATTGCTTTTATAAAGAAATGAATTGAATTCTACGGCGAACCGTACACGCATAATTTACGCGCATGTAACAATTCGTTGTGTTACCCGTTACCAAGTATGTTGCTAAAGCTGAGGGTAGTAGAGCGGATTACCAACTGCGTCTAAACCAATCAGACTTTAGTATTTAACATAAAAGTATGATGATAATATATATTATGGCAATAAACATTCTTATCGCATAGTGCAGACACATACCACTCTAAAAAGATAATTGAGTTCACACAGGGTTCAATTGAGTTTAGGGTCGTATTTTACATGATCCTTTTTTCATTTTTATGATAGCGATACTTTATTGCGAATTTGCCAGAGGTCAACAAACATTTTTTTAATGTTAGCCAGCCATCGGGTTTTAAGTATATATAAAATATAAATTTGAAGGTTAACTCTAATCGTGAACAAATTTACAGTTCAAATCGTGACCAAGTGAAATATATCATAATTTGTAACTTGCGTAATTTGAGATACGGTCAGAGATGACTAAAGTACATCATTTTAATTCTGTTGTCCTAGTGAACCCACTCTGTGCTCAAAACAATGGACTTTGCAGTACCTTCTGTTTTCCAACTCCTTCTGGACGAACATGTGGTTGTCAAGACAATGTAAAGCTTTTATCAGACGAGAGAACTTGTGAAGGAGGTAAGTGGCAATCTCATTTTTACCGACAATAAATATGACAAAAACTTGTGAGTAGATAGCAACTAAAATATTCACATGTTTTGTGTACTTGCTAGTCCCTGTGTGTCCCACTTCTCTGCCTAGTTTAGAGATCTTGAATTGTGTTCCATATTCTGGAGAGTCATGCGAGTTCAAATGCATGGAAGGATTTAAACGAATTTTAGAAGTAAATGTCACGTGTGATTCACTGGGACAATGGAATCCCGAAACGGAAACACTCTGTTCAGGTGAGGGTAATGTGTTTTCCTACTTGTTAATTATCTCAGTACATTTGAATATTGTTCATTTTAAAACAAAAGACAGAATGAAGAATATATCGGAATAGAGATAAACCAAGATAAATAATGTTAGAGAAAGCAAAGAAACAAATTGAATGAGAGAGATATGATGAGGTCGTTGAATTATTTGTAGAAATTCTCTGCTCATCATCATTGCCTAACGCCGCACTGACACCAGGCTGTTCACGTAGGATTGGTGAATCCTGTGGAATAACATGCAAGGAATACTATTCACCATTACTCAGCGATGATATAATTTGCTCTGAAAATGGAGAGTGGCAGGCAAAAAATATTTCAAACTCCACGGAATTTTGCGAACGTAAGCTGTGAAATTAATATTAAAAAATTTAACACACTAAATAGTGAGAGTGATAGACTTTGCGATGTCAACTTTGAATAATAGAATTATCACAATACGAAAAATGTATGTTTTAGTTAAAACAACAGTTTTGTTAAAAGCTTTGTTGTCTAAGCTTTGCTTTGTGTTTCATAAAGTTAAACATGAATAAAATATAGAGTTAATTGTAGCCAAGGAGTTTACTAACGAATCTGATGGAGACCAGTTGACCATAGGATTGAGTACAGGTGTTGGCGGTTTGGTACTCATCATCATCATCATCATCGTCATTGTCATTTGTCTGAAAAGGATGAAGACCAGAAAAAGGTTAGTGTTGTCTAAATCTATACAATAATCGTTACATGATGATTTATTTGTTGCACATAACATTTTGTACATGTGCAATAAATACACTGAGCAGATGCAGGGTGCATGTGATACAACGATCTTTCTTCTTTCAAATTATCAATATGTTCCTACTAGAACGTTTTTGTAAAATAATTCTTGAAATTGAATAATATACAGTTTACAGTTTTTTTTGTTATTTAAATAGGATGCAGAGAGAAGCGGAGGATACAATTAAAGCATACGGAAAAAACCAATACATTACCCACCAAGAAAATGCACCTGAAGAAGATACATATGCCACACTAGATGAAATGAACTTCAAAGATTTGGGTTATATGGAGTTCGATAAACATTATGATCCTGATGTGTATGGTGGATTTGTGTTGGATGCAGCAGACGAATATCTCAGGCCTTCTGCCGAGAGAAAAGAAGTGGATAATGACATTGATGAAGTGTCCGTAATCTAACTATTCTGCATGTCCAATAATTGATTATTAAAAACAATTTGTCAACTAAAATATTAATCAAAATAGTTCTTATTTTGTCTATATCTTCTCAAAAACTTTTTTTTTTTAATCTTAGGGTTAAGTAATTAAGTAGTAAGAAAAAAAAGGCTTCTCAGAAAATATTTGGCAAGAAAAGTTGAAACTTGTATGAAAGCAATCTCAGGTAGGGTGAATTTATGTTTGTTTCAATCATGATCCCGGAGATAGAGTTATGCAACAATGGGGATGAGTGGGTCAAATTTTAACATTGGAAAATATAGAGAAAACATATTTAACTTTTCTTTACAAAACCATTTAATTTGTTTGTAAGCAGCTTTATGTAGTAATGGATTTAATGCATTCAAATCACGATTGGATTTTTACATGGGAAATTATAGAGAAAAAATCTTGTAAACTGGGGTTAAGAACTTTTTGCCTAAGCAGCTATATCTTTATTGAAAGCAACCTCAAATATGGTTGATTTAAGTTTGTCAAAATCATGGTCTACGTGGCACATTGATCTGAAGACCAAAATTTGACCAATTGAACCGACTCTAATTAGAAAATTCCCGACCAATTGACACTCAACGGATTGGACATTTAAATGTGTGTGGATGGACTAGTGGTAATCAGCAGAATCTTCTTGTGATGCAATTTCATGGATGTTGTAATTTTTTTAAAGAAATCGTGAAACTTGATAGTAAAATATGTTTAACATTTATTACATACCATTGGTTCTCGTGGGAAAAATATCAGCAAAAACACTTTTCTGAAAGCCGTGTTATAATGTTTTTTACACGGATTGTCGAATTTCTGAACTTGTCCATGAACTGAAAGGGTTTCAAGTTTAAAACAAAATTCAGAGAGGTATTGTCTAGTACTTTGTAGAAAATGAATAAATTGTAAAAAGCACGATTTGAAATAATAAAGCTCATTTGTTGCAGGTATCTGTTAGACAATGGTTTGGTTAACTGTTGACCAACTGTTTAATGTTATAATATTCCAAAGAAAAACAGTTTTTAAAATTAAAAATTTCAGAAACTCAAACAGACTGTTTGTCTGTTAAGAAAAGTTTTTGATTAGATACTGTACCACCTGATCACCGTCCTTTTTGGCATAACTCAAACGGAAAACCATTAGTAAACGTCGACAATAAAATAGTTCCATATTTCAAACCTTAGATGTCGTTTCAAAAATCTTTATTCCGTGACAAACCACACCCATATCAGTTAATCAAAATGATTCTTCAAGTTGTACGTAACTCAGGAAAACACATAAATTGTCCTTTAATGAAACAGGACCCACTTATATTGTAATTGAAAGATCCATCGATAGAGCCTTCATCACGTCTTTGCAATCTGATATCCCCATTTTAAGTGATGTTGTTACCTAATCACATAACAAATCAAATGACAGAACTTGTTCATAACGTAAAATTAGAATAACGTACACGGAAAACATTTTTCTTCATTTTAACATGTATTTCCAACACTCGACTGCGTTTCTTGCTAAATGCACTCGTACATGTTTTTGCTGTATTCTAATCAGAGGAAAGGATTTTCATTTTGATATTCAACAATCACTCTGTAGGGCCCAATTGATGTAAATTCTTATTTTTTGTCATGGCTCTTTGATAGTCATACCCTCAGCACTACCCTACTGATTGTCTCTTTAGTTAACAATTTTGAAACTTTATCATCTTTGTTTTTTTTACCTCAGACATAGGATAGAAAATCGCTGATACAAAATCAAGGTTATTTGTCGTCAAATGTAGTTTCTAGCTATAGATAAACTGGATATTTACAATTCTAATGCTAGCATATTAACACATATTACGATTGGTGTTTGATAAATAACGCAACAATGAATTTGGAAATCGTTAAATTGTAATAAAATCTGAAATATCATTTCAGCATCGACCACAAAGAGGAAGGTTCAGTTTAATTCAATGTTTGTCCTGAAAAGGTTGCTTAAATCTCATAAAAATGCACATATACCATTTTGAATACGTGTGTATATAGAGTATCAGTTTATATACTTTTATCTTGTTTCAAAAAATAATTATGACTTCAACATTTTGGTTTATTTCTAAGATTTAATAAAAATAATGATTTAAAAAAACACATTTTGTTATAAATCTTTTTAAAGAAGGAAAAGGTGTCTGCAACTGTCGCCCACAACAAAATTAATATATTTTATTTGATATCACATGAAAACGTTTAAATGTGCGTTGCAGATCCATGCCACCATACTTTACAAAAAGCTTACCGATAATATGACCTTGACACAATTTTAGATGAACATTTTACATTAATTTTCTAATGGTTTTTTCTCGATTGGTTAAGTTGATTATTTCAAATGTTCGACCAAATGATAAAGCAATTAGCTGACTAACAAACGGAATATGAAAGAACACTCATTTTGTTGTGTAAGCAATGCTTGTATATTACAGAAATATTATCTTGAGAAAAGTTCCATCCAAATCTTTTTTTATTAAAAAAAAAATTATAAACACGATGAATAATATATTATATGTAGTAATTCCGTTATTTAACATTATCTGTAAACCGACTCGAGTTTTGTATAAATAACTTAGAATTTCATGTTCCTTATTCCGCTTAAAACTTGATAAATTACATTCAAATCTTGAAGACAAATGTTGTAGACGTTGCTGTGAGAAAATATAATTTAATAATTTTGCGATCAAATCCTACCACAGTCCCTTTAATTAATTCTTACTGGTACGCTGCTTCAAAGGTATTGTTTAATGTAAATATTTTGCTATTTTTATTATCAATTCCTTGTCATGTAGTTGGAGTAATTTGTAAATCAATCAAAATGATAGATATTTTCTCAAATGGTTGAACTTTAATGGTATATGCATTCATCAAACAAGCGATAAATTTAGTAATCCCTTTAACGAGCCATACCCATCTATAAAGCCATCCAACCAGTTAGGTGGGTCAGTGATTCGAAACGAGGAGCATGGTTGTTAAAAACGAAATGTTCTCTAAATAAAAGCATAATCTGGTTTAATCTTTTAAATCCATCCGGTTTATGAATAAGATGTACATTTTTTGTATCTTAATGTCATATTAACGGAAAAGTTAATGGAAAATGGATGAAAAAATATTGTCAATTTCACATCTTGCATTGTACATTTATGCAAGATTTTTAGATGCCAAACAGCCAAGAATAGTAATTGCTTTCACTTTATGTGCCAATGTTTTTTAATGCTTTGCTAAATCCATTATAAAAATTTGAAAACTCCTTAAAATGAAATATTTATCAAAGAAAGTGGCCATTCTTATTGAGTAAAATGAAGTTTGAAGTCCTAAGCACTGTTCTACATGTCGTATTGTTTTTTGACCAGATATTCGAAGGTATGTTTGCAATAGAATTGTTCCTTTTTTTCAATCATCGTTGTTTATTTTATAAAGTTTAGTATAAAACTAAGAATAATTATGTACACGTGTATTACATATATTATCAATGCAATCAACTTGCATCTAAGATAAGGGGCAAGACTATCCATGTGATGATAACAATTTTTACGATTGGTCTATTTTGGACAAATCATGTTTTGATAATTAGTAATCGGTACAAACTATATTCTTTTAATATACCCTTAATAATTAGCATAAACAGTAGAAGTTTATGCAATAATCTTTGGGATCGGAAAATGTTCAATTTGTTAGCTTAATCATTTAGCACAATAGATATTGGTTGTGTGTTTTCATGATTGTGTTTTAGGAAATAACATATTACATTCAGAACAGTAAAACAATTTAGTATATGTGTATTTTTGCTTTCCTTTAGCCTATACGTTTGAGAAAGGTATCATTTATGGTGTTCGGAACCCATCTTCATTGTCAAATCTTCCAAAAATACCCGAAAATGGTAACGGATTTAATTACCTGACATATTACTTAATTGGAAAAATTAGAAGCATTGCGACTGATCCTAAAAGAAAAGTGGCCTTTATTGCTTCCTCTCTCCAAATCCAAGCTGTTCATAACTACAGTCTTCTCAAAAGCGACTCGTACGAGTTATCAACAGAGTTTTATGGAAAATCAGACGATACGGGGCAGATTGCATTTGATTACCTATCCAAGAACTTGTATTGGTGTGACTCACGTTTGAACTGGGTTGCAATGAAGCCGGCATACAATGGAAATGCATCAATTTATAAGGTCGTCGTACAGGACAACTTGAACAGACCCGAAGGACTTGCATTGGATCCTGTTGATGGGTAAATATTTTTTAAAGCTAAGTTTAATTTGTTTCTTATATTCTATATAAACTTGGCTTTTTATTGTTAATAGACTTGACTGAACAATTATAGCAAACTCTGTTTGTATAGATATTATTTAAAGCTTTAAATCAATTTCTAACTCATGTTCAACAAACTACTGTCCTCTCTCTCTCTCTCTCTCTCTCTCTCTCTCTCTCTCTCTCTCTCTCTCTCTCTCTCCTCCAGTAAATAATTTTGTTTTAAAGTAAATGTACTTAAAGCTGTTGTAATCAATTTGTTGTATACAAATGATTGTTCAAATTCAAATAAAAAAGTTCTAATATACTACTTTTATTGACTTTTCTTTGTAGAATTATGTTCTTTTCTGATAACCACCCTAATGGTCGCATCAGGAAAGCGTCGCTGAACGGAGAGAATTCAACGGTTATTGTGTTCAATGGCATAGTACACGTTCCATCCCTTGCTATTGACACAGAAAATAAACAATTGTATTGGGTAGACATTGTAAAGGATACTGCCGAGGTCTGTGATTACGATGGTTCTAACAGAAGAGTGATAGTAAGATCTAATATGAACCCTATGAGTGGAATTCAATTCTACAAGGTAGTATATTGTGTTCGTTTATTTTATTTTGTTTTGTTTTTTTTAATTAAAAGAATATTTACCCTTCTACAAATTCAAATTACAATGTAAAGGTAAGAAAGAAAATAGTTTTATTACGCCTTATGGTGGGTTACTTTAATTGTATCCTATCAATCTTCAAAATATATAACAATTATTAAACTATTTTATCTTTCATTCCTTGTATGCAGTTTGTGCATTTTTGAATATGACATGATATATATTTCAGGAAAACTAATACTATTTTACAGAATGTCCTACATTTAGTGAGCGAGGAGAAAGGTCTTGTAAGAGGAATCGATGCTTTTTCTGGTGTATACAGTTATAATGTAAATTTTAACCCAGGAATCCCGACTGCTCTAGCTATTTTTGACACAGAAAATCTTCCAAATCTTCCAGGTAAGAACTCTCTTAATCAAAGTACTGAAGTACTGACGGGAGTTGATTTTATAGATTATTATTTATCTTAAAATCAACGATATGTTATTTTGCTTGGCAAGTAGTTAATAATCTCTATTTGAATTACGCACATTTTCATAATATGGATTCTCTGACGTTTTCGAGAATCATTTCGAGAAAACCTCTGATGAATTATGTTGTGTATATATTGAAAAATAGAATTGATTTCATCAAACTATGTATCGGTATTCGAAATTTTTCAAAAAATGTATGGATCCAACCAATAATGAACTCCAGTCTCGTTCAACCAGATGCTCGGCTGTCTCCGTTAATCTCCGACAAGTAAAAGATACCACGTGATAGCTTGATGATGCGACCTCTAGATATAGACTGACTCTCTGCTTATCGGAGATGTACAGAGACAGCCGATGGTTGAACGAGACTATATTGAACTCTGGCGTAGGAATACATACGACTGCAAAAAACTTCTAAATTGGTCGTACTATTTAAAATCTGACTATTTCTTGGGTATTTATAGATAAGTTTCCTTTTTAAAAAAAGCTTCAGCGTACATTACATCGAATTTATCGATTATTTTCAAGAACTAACTATTGTCAGCGGTGATGATTTTTGCTTAGGTCCAAACACTGTATCAGTTTTGGTTTGCCAGAGTAACTGCATAGGAGAGTTGATTAAAATCATCTCCCAAAAATGACACTCAATTTGATAAACTTGTTTTTATTTCAGATGTAATATAATTGAAATACCATGTACACTTACTTTTTTAATATTATAATTATGATTTTATATATATATATATATATATATATATATATATATATATATATATATATATATATATATATATATATATATATATATATATATATATATATATATATATAATTTTTTGAAATATGTTTCCCGTTATTTGCATTGCTTAAGAGACTTTTTAAAGTACTTCATCTCGTTTTTATTGTCTGAATATTTATGTATATAGATCCCTGCTTCTCAAAACAGTGTGGACAAATCTGTGTGAACACTCCATCAGGTCCGACCTGTATATGCTACGAAGGATACGACCTGACAGAGGATGAAAGATCTTGCAAAGGTATACCTAATGTTGCTTATGAAATTCACATGTTTCGTTATATTAATTATTTCTTGCTACTTTTAACCTAATCTTGTAACAGGGCATATCCTAAGATGTTTGAAATGTTGCACCGTTTGAGATGTGTAGTGCCGGTTTAGTTATGATGATGATGTTTTTAACTAATCTAAGATGCCTATAAAATCGTCCTTTTTTATAGAAAAGCAAGGACCAACATAAGTCAGAAAATTTTAATCTGTATAAAATATTATTTTAAAAAAAACACGAAATGGATAAAGAAGTTTATTAAAGTTAAATAGTGCTAATACTTAATATTTGAAAGACAAAATTTCAATAGATGTGGAATTTTTTTTTTGCATAGGAATTCTAAATCGATGTCAGTTTTTTTTTTTAAAGAAATAAAACATTATAAAAACACTCGACACTGTAAATTGAAGTCGTATCGAATGTTTAAAAAGTACCAACATGTCTATTAACAACTGTTACCCCAATGAAAAAAAAGTTAAAATAATACTATTGTTAACATATTTAAATTTAAGAAAAGTATGTATTCAAAATAAAAAACTCAGTGTCATAGTGTGTATAAACATAAATCTGTTCAGATGGTTGTTTTTAAGATAACAAAGATATAACATTAATTTTATTTTGTTTCTATAGAACGACCCCTGATGTACAGAAAAGGAATTTTGATTAGTACTCACAATGAGTTTGAATTTGTCAACATTGCCTCCATCAACAACATTTCCACCGCCTCACAAAGCTTTAAAGACTCAACAGCAAACATAACATCGTTTGCCGTTGATGCTGTCAAAGCAAAGATATACTATATTGACAAGAACAGCGGTGCGTTAAAACAAATAGACATGAGAACTCAGCAAAAAAGTGTGTTGACTAACATGCGGAGCGGAAAAGGTATATCTGCCTACCAAACAAAAAATGATATATTTTATTAACGAAAAACCAAATCTGATTTTATAATGGCTGTGTATTGATCACAACAATAAAAACCTAATGATTGTTTTTGCAGATTTGATTATAGACTGGAACCAACATTTGTTGGGCTGGATAAATGATGGTTCCAGCGAGATTCTCTCATTTAGTCTTGAATTGGGAAATACGTCGTCTATATATTCAGAACTTGAGTATGCAGAGTCTTTAACAATTAATCCAGAAGAAGGGTTCGTTGCGGTACATTTTGAATATGTTTGAATTTTTCCCACTTCTTTCATTGTTTTGTAATTTTTATGAACAAAAATATTTTAGAAAGTTGTATTGGATATCTGGATCGCCTTCTTTGATTATGAGCGGAAACTGGAATGGCGAATCACCGAAATCTTTGGAGACCTCAGAAGAGTTGACCTTTCCGAGAACTTTAAACTATGATGTCACGAGCAATAGGTTTTGTTTTTTTTAAACCACCAACATTAAATTATTTTATGTCAACTTACAATTATTAAGCAAACTTCAATGAAAACTACAATGAAATGGAGTATTTACTGATATAAGAATGTGATATTGGAATGCATACCTAAGATAACCTGTTTATGTGTATATATAGGGACATGACATAAGAACACATGCAATATCAATTCAAATATAAAGGCTGCTATTGTTTCTTAAAGTCATGATTATTGCTGCAGTGGGTTACATAGAATTTCAATAGGATGTTACAGTTTACATTCGCAAAATTACTCGGGAATCTTTTTTCATTGGTAGTTCTTAATTGATATGTTATTGTCACTTAATAAATTTCATTATCTTTAGAATTTAAAACTTTGCAACACAGGTTATATTGGTCCGATGGTGTGTTAATAAAGAGTTGTTTGAGTGATGGATTGGATGTCCAAACACACAACTTAGTCATTGAGGCCGCCTATGGATTTTCATATAAGGTATCATAATTTACATGATAAAGAAATTGATTCGAGCAAAAAGTGCAATTTTGAAAAAAAATCTGTTTACTATCTTTAAAAGGATTTCTATGTATGGGTGTTAAAAGAACACCTATATTTTGGGCTGAAGGATATGAAGACACATCAAACTTTGTTACCTATCCAAGAAAATACAACTGGCGTGGTAATATATGATCCTTACTTACAGAGGAATTTAACAGGTACACATGTAAATGTAAGTTATTGAATTTAAAACACTCAACAAAAAGAATACTTTTAAATTTACTCTATTCGATAATATCTAAAGGAACATGTCAGCGCTTTAATGGTGGGTGCGAGGGGATATGTGTTCCTCAACAAGAAGGTTGTAGGTGCGAGTGTGACGTGGGTCTTCAATTACAAAATGATTCACGAACGTGTAACAGCAGTAAGTCTACTTTTACATTCTGAAAAATAAGACCAAAGGTAAAGTGTGGTACACAAACCCTAATAATTCACTTATTTAGTCATTATAATATCAAGAATACATAAAAAAATATTCTTAAAATAATAATACATAAAATAACATTTTTAGAACATGTCTGTATAAAAGTGTATGTTAATTATTGATTTTCACGATTTAACCTGTCATATATGCGTTGTATTTTAGGCGTCTTTAAAAGCAATTTCGTACTTGTGACCGATAGCACACACGACAGAATCCTTCAAGTTAGCCTTGACACTGGGGAGCTAAACAAAATACCTATCAATGCAACTGGGGCCTCTGGAATAGCCTTTGATAAATCAACACAGACAGTCTTTTTCACATCCTCAAAATATCGATTTTCCTCAAAAGTGATGTCTGTTCCACTTCACGGAGAACGTAAAATAAAAACATATGCTGCAGGTAAAACAAATAAATTGATACATGATATATTCGTATTTATGATTGATTCGTAGCTATGTCTTACTTTTCAATTTTTACAATATATAAGTTTGTGTGTTTTATAAAATATTATGATTTTATTTATCTTTTAAAAAGCCATTTAAAGTAGCAATTTGATTGTTGCACCGGTGTGTCCTCTTACTATTTTTCCCTCAAATAATTGCTGACCTATGGTTTTTTTTTATACATACTAAACTTTGACCCATGCGTGTACGGGTTGACACATAACATATGATATCGGACATTTACGAAATAGATACATGTACATCGACACGCCGTATTGTTGACATTTACATAACCAAGCTTTAAGCCTACAATAATGCTAGTAATTTCACTACACTCTGCATAGAAAAATCTAACTGAAAAACCTTGGGACGGGCCTTCACCACAGTTAAAACGCCACCGATATGTACACCCGTATTAAGGTATCAAAAAGTTGCAGAATCGCTCCGGAACGATTTTTGGAAAATTAATGAAGCCGCATTGTAAATAATTAACAGTCAAATTATTCACCAAAAACATTTTGAGGCTGTAAATATCTTTCATCTAAAAATATAATCATACTAAAGAAGAATTCAACACTTTTCACCAACTGTTTTTCTCGCTTTAAATAAACACACAATGTTGACATTCGGAACTCTCGGGATTTTTCATATTAAATGCACTGAGTTAGAGTTATCTCCCGTATTTCCTTTGATGAATATAAAACAAATTTTCGGTTTCATTGAAAATTTACACGTATTTTTAATATCGTTTCTGAGTTTATCCATACAAATGTCATATTTTGGAAACATAAATTAAAGAGCCTTCCGTGATTTAACGTGAATGTAATGCGCATGCGCAAAATTGTACAATCCAAAATATTCAGATTATTTTCGGATTTTTTAAAGGAATTTTCTTTGAATACTAATTAGCGAAGCTTGATTGAAAAAAGAATAAAAAAACAAATTGGTAATATTCAAGTACCAATGATGTTTAAGATATATAAAACAAAAGACAGTATTCATCCGATTTCTCGGTATTAAAGCTCAAAGAATAGAGTCTATTATTTTAATAAAGTAGTATAGATTTTTTTAGAGATACTAATGCTAATTCAGCTAAGTGTCAAAAAATGAAAATGTAGCTATTCATTAAAGGATCCTCATTTTGGCTACAGGGTTTCGATATTCGGAAAGTGTTGCTCTCGACCATTCAACAGGAAACATCTACTTTGCGGCGGTGACATTACCGGAACCAGATTCAATTAGAGTTTTAAATCAAGAGACGTTAGAACAGAAAACATTGCTCACCGGTGTCCAGGGCCCAAGAAGTATCGCGCTTTATTCTTCAAAAGGGTAAGTGATCGAAAAGTCAGATTATATGTTTAAACATATCGGAATGTGTGAAACGGTAACGGGAAAGAGGTATCGGGCGAAAGTTTTCTCCTTGGTTTCTGATATTTAAAGAATGAATAGTACATGTATGCGGTATGTAATACGTCATCATTATATTTAAAAAAAACAATTATTTTTATTTATTATTTATTTTATTATTTAACGTTTATTGCTAATAAAACGTTTCTGGGATTGCCATGTGATGCTGACCGGGCAAGTCATACAATGTATAATAAAAACAAGTTTCTCATTCGTTGATTTTAATTAGAAATATGCACAATTGCTAGCTATCGATTTTCTGTAAAACAACTACTTTTAAGTAGTTATATGTCTTCGTTATTATGGTACATAATCTTTTAATTTCTTTAGCCCCCTCCCCCCTTACCAGAAATGTTGATAAAAGTATAGAAAATCAAAGTACTGAAGAACTGACGCGAGTTGATTTTATCGAATATTATTTATTTTAAAATCAACGATATATTATTTTGCATGGCAAGTAGTTTCCTATATGTATTTGAATTATGCACATTTTTCAAAAAATGAATTGTTCTCCGACAAGAATTTCGCGAAAACCCCCCTTATGAATAATAATGTGTAATATTCAAAGAATTAATTCCATCAAACTACATATCAGTAATCGATATTTCAACGAAATAGTATAGATCCAAGCAATAATGAACTCTAGTCTCGTTCGACCAGACGCTCGGCTGTCTCCGTTAATCTACGATAAGCAAGAGAGATTCTCTGCTTGTCTGAGATTTACTGATATATTGAACTCTGGCGTAGGAATACATACAATGTACGACTTCAAACAATATCTAAATTGTTCGTACCATTTAAAATTTGACTATTTACAAGGCATCTATAAATAGGTTTCTTGAATGTTTTAGAATACTATAGCATTGAATGATTTATTTTTGACGTCGTCGTGTCAATAACTGCCGTCAGGTGAGCAGACAAATTGAA
This sequence comes from Magallana angulata, assembly GCF_025612915.1. Lineage (NCBI taxonomy): Eukaryota > Metazoa > Mollusca > Bivalvia > Ostreida > Ostreidae > Magallana > Magallana angulata. The sequence continues at coordinate 498,074 of NC_069117.1, read as the reverse complement.
TAACGCGCGTTAGCGCGTTATGATAATTTGTCTGCTCACCTGACGGAAGTTATTGACACGACGACGTCAAAAATAAATCATTCAATGCTTATATTTACATTCCCTTACTGAAGAAATCAATTGTTTACTTAAATAAATCGATATAAAGTGCAGATCACGGAGGGAGTGAATAAGTAACAGCAAGAACAGCTGTTTTGTAAAACTGGTTTAAACTGGTTTTCACATAGACTGTTGAGATGAGATCGACGAGCATGAAAATATAATCCATGATAAATAACTCTTGAAATGTTGCTTTTAACAATAAAGTCAACTTTTTTGTTGAATAATTATAAAACATGGTGTTTTGACAACATTCATGAAATACATTTTTTAACTGATAACATAGAAATCTCTGTTTGAGAACTACTTATGCAAATTACTCGTTAATTCATACGCAGTGAATAGGTGTTGCATTTAGAGGCATTTAAACATCACGGAATTTAATGGGAAAACACAGTAGAATGTAAATATATTTCATTGAATTTATCGATTATTTTCAAGGACTAAATGTTATCAGCGGTGTTAGTTTGTGCTTAGGTCCAAACACTGTTTCACTTTCGGTTTGCCTGAGTAACTGCATAGGAGAGTTGATTTAAAATCAACTCCCAAAAAATCTATTAGTTGAACTATATGAGGTGCTTAACAAATAATGCTTTCTTTAGTATAAGGATAGCACGCGAAGTCAACAAAATGCATCAGGTAGTAATGTTTATTTTCTGTGACGATTGTTACCTTTTTGGTCTGTTTATAATACTTAAAGATTGTTTTAATCTTACCTAGCTATCTCCTTAATTCTACAAATAGTAATTCGAGAAAAAAATATATTTAAATATATTCCTTGTTTCCAGTGTTTCGAGAAAATAATTGTTATATTCTCATTCCATTATCGGGAATATTTTTTCATTAATTTCTTCGTAGAAAGTTTTTCAAGTAGCAAATATAAATATATTTCATTTTAAATATCATAATTTTGTTAATGCTTGATTACTGAAGCTGTTGATTCATTAAAACATTAATCAAAAAGTCAGTAGGCATGGCATTATCAGTCACATTGTTAATAGTTAACCTAAAATTGTAAATACGTGGTCAGTTAATTTCATATGGGGTGAGAGCAGAGCTCGAGCCTCGTATGGAATGTTCTGACCACGTATCAAATTAATCATAATAAATAATGAAAATTAGGCCTTTTATTATAACAATTTTATATTTTTTTTGATATGGGTGAAAAACCTGATGTCATATTACTTTAAGAATGACAAAATAATGGCAAAAAGTAGGTACATGTACATTTTGTTCTTGTGGTTTTAAATTATACATGGTCCCTGCGAAAATGCTGTTAAACAATAATTTTCATACAAATAAAAAGAAGGCAAGCTACCATAATTAATTATACATATCTTGTTTCGGTCGAAAAGGTTTATCTTTTGGACGGAACTAGGAACTCAACGTATTGGTAGAGCTCATATGGACGGAACATCGATCCAATATATTGTTACAGTTCATGCATATTGGCCCAACGGCGTAGCCATAGATTTTACAGGTACTCGTATTAAAGCTGTCCTTATGTTATTTGTTTCCTTTGATGATCTCTGCTAAGTAGTCGTCCATTTTATTCATAAATTCTTTGTCCTACTAATTATTTTTTTACTCATGATTTAGCCGAAAGATTATATTGGATTGAAGGTTTCCTTGACTACATAGAAACGTCCGATTTGAATGGTGGAGACCGGAAGGTTATAGCAGTCGACTCATTTTCTCACATGAGGAGTATTTTTGTGCACGGGGACTATGTTTATTACTCAGGTTTTAAACGTCAGTAAGTGTAACTATTTCCTTTTAAGTTAAAACAATAAAATCAACGAGAAAGGACATAAAAATATCCACACGGCATTTTGCTTCATGATGATCATAACAATATACAGTATTTTAAAGTGTCGCTTTAAAAAAAAGTTTATTTTGTAAATTTGTTTTTTTTTAAATGTAAGATAATTGAAAAACTGAGAATACAGTTTTAACAACGGATGAATACATTTAGTAAATAAAAATATCCACACGGCATTTTGCTTCATGATGATCATAACAATATACAGTATTTTAAAGTGTCGCTTTAAAAAAAAGTTTATTTTGTAAATTTGTTTTTTTTTAAATGTAAGATAATTGAAAAACTGAGAATACAGTTTTAACAACGGATGAATACATTTAGTAAATAATATATAAGATTTATGTATCACATTTGATTAATAGTAAACCATGCCGATATTTAAATAGTGCCTGTTTGGATGGGTAACAGTTGAAATTGACACCCCGAGAAACCATTGTCAACCGACGCTAAGCGGAGGTTGACAATGATTTTCGAGGGGTGTCAAATTCAACTGTTACCCATCCAAACAGGCACTATTTATTTTTTTATACTGAATGTCTTAATTTTAAAGAGAACTTATTTGCTTTTATGTAGAAATGACTTGAATTCTTCGACGCACCGTACGCGCATAATTTACGCACATATAACAATTCGTTGTGTTGCCCGTTGGCAAGTCTGTCGCTTTCGCTGGGGGTAATTGCGTCCAAACCAATCAGATTTCAGTATTTAACATGCCATTATAACAATACTAATTGTCGTCTTTCAATTCAAAAGGCGAGTATTGAAGATCCATAAAACTACAGGAGCTAGAGTACCATTCATGGAGAACAATCCAGTGCTCGGAATACTAAGTGGCATATTTGTATCCATGGAAAACGATACAACGGACGGTAACTCTAACATATTTCTGAAAAAATAAATGACTCAAACCAAACAAATACAATAAAAGTATTTTGTCCTTTTCCTATTCAATAACATATTCCACATGAATAAAAAAATGTTTTTAAACAGTTACCTTCTCATTCATTATTATCAAATCAATATCAAACACTAAATGAAAACAATATAAACATTTTAGTTCATTCACTCTGTGCGGAAAATAACGGATTATGCAGCACCTTTTGCCTTCCGACACCAACAGGAAGAACTTGTGGCTGTCCAGACAACGTAGAACTTCTACCTGACCAGAAAACCTGCAAAGGAGGTAGATAAATGACCTTTTTTATTTGGACAAATATGTCTTTTTTAACATACGTAGCCATATGCCTGTCATCTTTTTTTCCCTCAAATACTCCTTTCAACTTCTTAACTGCCATTCGTATCCGGGTTGATCCTTTAAAATTGGGTGTGATTAAGTATTTTTGAATACAATATCAATTTTCAGTTGAAATGTATCATTACTAAATTGCATCAAGCTGCTTTATATTCTTTCAACAGTTAACGTTTGTCCGTCCTCATTTTCCAAACTACATCTCCTTAACTGTCCACCATATTTGGGTGAATCATGTGACTTTGAGTGTAATCCCGGATTCAAGAAAGTGTCTAACTCATCTGTAAGGTGCAGTGCACTTGGTCAGTGGAAACCAGACATAGAAACACTATGTATAGGTAAATGGATTTCATCACTTATTATTTTTAATCCCATTGCACGTCCTGTATGGACACAATTAGCAATGGTACTTAATATTTAAAAAATAGTAATCATTTTATATATACAAATCATCTTTAAGATAAACTTCAAAAATGGTTCTGGTTTCAGATATTTTATGTCCATTTTTTGAGTCAAATGCTGTTTTAAAATCTGACTGCACTCGAGAAGTGGGTTTATCGTGTGGGTTTAATTGCAAAGAACACTACGTTAAATCCTACTATGGTGATATAGTTTGTGAAGAGGATGGTACATGGAATCTACCAATGGAAAATCTGTGCACAAGTAAGAAAACAATTAATATGAGTATTTATTTTACAGACGTCTTAAGTATTCCAAGTTTTGTGTTCGTTTAACACCATTATGCTTAAATGATTTTGTTTCTAATTTATTGTCTGGCTAGAATAAAGATTCTATGATAAATTGAAACCAAATATTATATGACTTTTTCTCAATTAACAGGTAATAAGAACCATGAAGCTTCGGATATGTTGATTGTTGGTCTGACCTCCGGTGTAGGAGTTGTTATTTTGATTACAACACTAAGCTGCGTTTTCTGCTTGTATTGGAGGAATAAAAAGAATCAGTAAGATATTTTTCTGAATTAAACTTACCATAATTTTACCAACCTCATACTTAAAAGGGTTTTTATTAAAAATATTTTTATTTATATCAATTTCTAGTTCTTATATTTTTAAAGTCTATGATAACAATTTATTAATTGAACAGAAAAAAACAAGAAATCCTGAAAAATCAACAAATAAATACAGTCAGACCTGCAAATATGGATACAGAGACCGATATTACTCCCGATGGAGAGGGAAAACGACCGGTGTCAGAGGGATATTCCAGTTTGTACGAGGGATCGGATTACGGCTACACGTGGTTCGAAGACGTGTTCGATCCGGTTAACATAAGCAATGGCTCAATGGGCGGCGATGTGGTTTCAGGAGGATACATAGATCCCACTTCAAGGGGAGAAAATATGATGGAGTCTGGAGGCAATAATCATATTAGGGATAGAGTGACGAACACGTATACAAGTCAAGTATCACCAATAATCAAAACAGTTGATAGAAATTTAGAGATGTGAAAGGGAAAAGGAAACCAAAATGAAAACTCATCCAAGCAAAATCTACCGACTCAAGGGATAATTAAAGCGATATGATCAAAACAATAAGTTATCGAACAGATGTGATGATATATCATGGAAATAGAAAAAGAGTATAGATATCGTAGAATTGTTTATCATATGAATAGTGATGAATATTTGTATTATTTACAATGCTATTTAAAATGCTGGAAAGATAGCAAAATAAAATTATGATAGCTTTTAGAATCGCTTTTTCACGGGTTTAAATATCTTTGTATTACTCAAGGTTTTTCAAATTTTTCAATAAAAATGATTATAGTTTACGCCTACAATTTTGAAAATAGTTGTAAAATATACATTTTTTTAACCAAAGGTTGCCAGTGTGAAATATATGAAAATTGTACAGTTAATTTTTATAAATGGGGTAAAATGATTAACGATTTTAATACTCTATGAAGTTTCCATTCATTTTTTCAGGTAAATACAGTATAGAATGTCATAATCAGACATATTAAAATATAACGGATAAAACAACAGACATTATCTCAACACTTTGATGTGCTTGTACGTTTTTCATTTATTTTACAGAGCAAGAGAGAAACCAGTTTTACTTTTTGTATGTTTAAACAATATATTTTTACAGTGTGTCCCAAGCTACTATTTCGTAATACCGTTTGGCGATTTAAAAAAAAAAACCAAATACCTGTCATTAATAAGTTCAATTGAAACTGAACAATGGTAAAATTTCAAGATTGCTGTCATTACACATACACTTTTTGTACACCGACAAAAACGTAGGAAGTAAATCGGGTTTCGTAAGGAGATTATCAATAGGACACTCTAACATCTGAGAGTGGAAGGCTAAATCTTCCACTGTGTCGCATGGTTTTTTTTCGCGATTACGACAAAGAGCAAACGGTGGTTGTGACCGTTCAGCGGAGGATGCGCAATCCTCCTACCTCAAATGAAATGGAGGTCCGTGTTGGCTAACTTTTTTTATTTTGACCATCACAAGCAAACAAATTTATTAATGTTCATGTTTCCCCTACAATGTCATTTTCTCAATTTTGACATAATTTTACCTCGATTTTGACATGCCCGACTGTGACACGTAGCACACCACGGGTACAACCGTTAAGCAGAGGATGCTCATTCCTCCTGGGCACCTGATCCTACCTCTATCTTTTTGGAGGTCCATGTTGCTCTTCTTTGAATTTGTATTTCGTTTTATGGATGTTTGAGATGATTGATGGTTTGTTATCGTCATTTTGCATCGTTACAACATGTCTGACATCCGTTTGAAAAGCTATTTTGCTCCTGATTGATAACATTATGTCCTGGTACAAAAAAGCTATACACCGTTTAAATGAACTCTTCAATCGAGGGATATGAAATAGGAATGAAGTCACCAAAACGCTCAGAAAATTTTTCAATTTTCTTCATGGTTAAAGCTTTCAACTAACATTGATTATCAGCTGTTTTGTAGTGAAAACTTGAAATCTAAATAATTTCTGTTTCTCTGCTACTGGCAATACATTTTTGTTATGTCATCTGCAACAGACGATCATGAATACATACATGTATGTGATTGTGAGGATGTGTGATTATGCATCCTGATGAACTTACATAAATCAACAGAACAAGTATGAACTTGACGTTTGTTCCTCGGTTGGTTCTTCCCACTGCTCCTTTAATATGTCCAGGGGGCCTCTGACATGTCTGGCATAAAGAAGTTCAAATGGAGTAAAACCTGTTGTTTCGTTCGGGACCTCTCTATAGGCAAAAAGTACATATGGTAAATGAACATCCCATTTTAATGGCTCTACAACTGCATATGCTTTCAACATCTGTTTAAGAGTCCCATTAAATCTTTCTACTAGCCCGTTTGCTTGGGGATGATAAGGGGTAGTTGACAGCTTACGGACCTTAAGCATTTTGCACAGTTCTGATATGAGAGATGACATAAAATTTGTCCCCTGATCTGATAAAATTTCTTTAGGAAAACCTACCCTTGAGAACATTTCTATCAGCGCATTTGCCACACTTTCTGCGTCTTGGTTTTTCATCGGAAAAGCCTCTGGAAATCGAGTGGCATAATCCATACATACCAGAATATACCTGTTTTTCTTTTCTGTCATCGGTAATGGGCCCACAAAATCAATCGCTACTCTGGAAAATGGAACATCGATCTTTGGAATTGGCACCAATTTCGCTTTTGGCGTTCTCCCTCTTTGCGTCCCCTTTTGACAAATAGAGCATGACTTACAATACCGAGATATATCTATATACATACCTGGCCAAAAGAAGTTTCTCATAATTCTTTCTCTTGTTTTCTTGTTTCCAAGATGTCCAGCCAGTGGCGTGTCGTGAGCTAATGACATAATACTACTGCGCAGATTCTTTGGAGCAACAATCTGGAATACCTTTTCGCCAGAGTCTGAGTCAAAAACTCTATACAGTAAATCATTTTTCAGGATGAAATAAGACTTTCCTTCATGTGGACCATTTTGGGCCATCTCTAACACCGATTTCAAGCTGTCGTCAGTTTTCTGATGCTCGATCAATTTCTCTCTATTACACCACATACCTTCATGTTCTGTGTCCACTTCTTTCAAATCATCCAGCTTTGGTTTCTTTGCATCCTCCTGTTTCCTTGTCTCTGATCTAGTTTGAACAACTCCACATTCTTTTTCATCCACTGTTTCTGCAGTCTCAATCATGGTCAAAGGTGCTGCCTCTTTCGGTACTACAATGCTTACATTGTTGCCAATAATTACATCAGCAAAAGGTGAGTCAAGACATAGCGCGTGCACCTTACCTGAAATGTATGGCGTTTTCACACTTACTATCGCCTCACTGCAAGTTCTCTGAAACCCATCATCTGAAACCAACTTACTATTAACAAACACAGTGGAACATCCAGTGTCCCTCAAAACTGAGACAACTTTTTCACCAACTTCCCCACTTACCAAATCTAGACCCGATTCACAACATGTTTCAAGACTAGACTCATCAGTAGCTGATACGCCAGACAACTTAACAACCATCTTATTCTCATGAACACCATCACCCTGATCAGAAACTTTCATATTTTCATCAAGACACAAACCAAACCGCTCTTTCGACTTTTGATTACCTGGGTGGTTTTGATTAAAAGGAGGTTTCGACTGATATGTACTACGCAAAGGACAATTTGGCGCAATATGTCCTACCCGGTTACACTTGTAACATGTTTTACTTTGCTCTGATGGCGAGACATGCTTACCCCTTTGGAACTGACCTGAACCAAACTTATTGGGTCTGGGACCCGGCTTTTCCCCTGCGTTACCTCGTCCACCACCTGCATTACTGCCTTTATGTGCAACCTGAAATGACTCCGACAAAGTTATAACATCTTTGATAGACTTTGGAGTATGCTCACGAACCCACAATTGCAAATCATTTGAACAACTTCCTATCACCTGTTCTCTCAAAATCAAATCAAACAACAATTCAAAGTCTGACCCAATATCCTCCCTATCACACCAATGGTGAAAGAACCTTTCTGCACGAACAACAAAATCTTTAAATGACTCATCACTGAACTGTCTACACTTCCTAAACTTATCCCGATAAGCCTCTGAAGTCAATTCATACCTTTTCAGAATAGCAGTTTTGATAGCATCGTAATTATCACTCTCCTCATCTGACAATCTAGAATAGGCCTCAAGAGCTTTACCCGATAGCATGGGGACTAAACGAACCGCCCATTGAGATTTATCCCACTTTTGTAAGCCCGCTATTTTCTCAAATGATTTTAGAAAAACATCAGGGTCTTGACCTTCTTCAAATTTGGGCAACTTTACACTAGGAGTTTGAACACTCTGAGGGGAGGGACCAGTTTCTAACTCTCTTTCTTTAAGAGCTAACTCTTTCAACTTAATCTCTTTCTCAGCCTCCCACTTATCTCTGTCTCTCTTAGCTTGACGCTCCTCTCTTTCATGAGCTAACCTTACTTTCTCAAGTTCTCGCTCAGCTTCTTTCTCTGCCCTCACTGCCTCTCTTTCAGCCCTAGCAGACTCTCTCTCAGCTCTCATTGCCTCCTGCTCCTGACGCCACACCTCTAAACAGTCCTTGACGCTTGACCCTTTCGCGATAAGCTCGGTCATCCATTTCGGCATATGTGACATTGTGAAAGTTTATGCGCTGAAACATACAAAAATAAGAAATATCAAAGTCAAAATTTCTAACATGCAAACACAAGAACATCTTTTGATTTATGCAAGCTCAGATGCATCCCACCGCTGCCACCATTTGTGAGGATGTGTGATTATGCATCCTGATGAACTTACATAAATCAACAGAACAAGTATGAACTTTTTAACAAAATATTTAATAACAAAATAAAATAAAATTAAACAGAAAATTCAACGAGAAAAAACCAAACAAACAAAAATATACAAATTAAATAATGAAATGAAGGAAAAGTCTATATAGTCAGCCCGGTTCCGGTGCACGTGGTATTTAAGAACCCTCAGGTGAACACGTGGTTACAGTCAGGTTTAGGTATATCGGCAACCACCAGAACTAAGTTGAAGTACATGTAGAAAGTTCACATGCTGCACGGGTCTATCGAGGCTTCATTAGACGAAAGTTTTCCTTGGAAATGTAAATAACCCATGGCCTCGTCCACGCTGATTGGAGGTTTCTTTCAATAAACTCAATAAACAGAATATAAGTTTTCAAATGACACAAATTATATAAATATCAAACTTTCACAATGTTAAGTTAAAGCACGTATCTGCATTGACGATTATAAATTGGTAAAACTGCGAGGATCACCCTCAGGTATAAATTCATAAGTAGTTTTAGAGATGTGTCGAAAGGGCCGCCGTAGTTCACTCACTCACTGTAGAACAGCGGTCTCTATAAATTATCCCATGAAAATGGAAACGGCTACTTATAAATACAGGAGCCGGAAATATTTCAGCACCCAAGAACCCTCCTTCCCTGACAGGAATTGACGTTCTGTAGGGACGGGGAAATTTACAGCAAAACAAGGCAGAAAAGACCCTGACAAAATAAACAAAAAGAAAAACATACTACCGAAAACCTATTCAAACACGTGTGGTTAAAACGTACAAAAATGGGTTGTTTAAATACCTGATGTTTTTCTAAAACAGGCCCCTGAGCACTAGACGGGATGACGACCACGTCTATCGGCTGATGTTCCCGGGTACTGCCCGTGCATACTTTTAACAACTATTTAAGGTATCAACGAGGGGCTCCCCACAGGATTGATATGTTACCACGGTAACCAAGGGTCAAAGTATTAAAACAAGGGGCTCTCCAAAGGATAAACCGAAAAGGTGAACCAAGGGGAATTATAATTATACACAACGAATTTTAGTTTGTTACAGTGATGAATTATCGATTAAGTAAGCAGATATAGTTTCAGTTAAACTATATATGTGTGATGAATATAGAACTAAAGTACCGTAGTACGATCTCTTGAATTAATCCTAACTTTCCAAAAGGGAAACATTTGCAGTAAAAGACTTGCTTTGAAATTTAGACATCAAACTAATGTATTTCAATTAAAATATATATAGCTAGGTAGTAGCAGTAGCTACATGTCTGTAGCTCCCGGTCTGAAAAAAATCTACAATTTACGGCGCATAATAAATGCGATAGTTTTTAATACGTGATTAAAGAAGAGATAAAACATTATTGAATGAATAACGTCAAAACAATGTAAGCTGTATTTATACATTAAGAAGTTAAACAAAATGATATATAATAAACAATATCAAGATTCGTCAGTTTTTCCAACAATCGATGAATTTACCAATTTGTGTATCTGGTTGACAACATTTTTAAAGTGAGCTAACAAGTCATTAGACCAGTGATGCATTTAAAGAAATATGATGTGTGATCCACTAAATATAAACATTACCTTAATGCATCATCTTTCAAACGTGTCTTGATTATGAGCTAGAGGTAATATAATGACATATTTAAAAGAGTCGTGATGTACAACGGATGATAAAATACAACCTTATCAAAATTAGCAATGTACTTTGAATGAAGCATATTGAAACTACTTGTTTTAAATATTAAAGGTTTTTTCGTTGCATGAGGATTGCTTTTAAGCTCTGTTAACCGAATAATTGAAATTTTAAATAAAAGTGAATGTTTCTTTAAACGACAAATCATTGAGGAAATCGGTCAGTCTGCCCGTGAAAAATGAAGATAAAAGCCTTTATTCCCTTCCTTCAAATCGTTTTGGTTTTTTGTGTAAACCATCAAATGTATGCTTGTTAAAGTTTTTCGACTTTTTACGAGCGCAATTAATTCATTTTTTCCACTGAAACTGACTAAACTTAAGGTATAGAGATGTCTTCTTTTTTAAAGACAAAGTATAAGTTTTGTTTTTTTTATGTAGATAAGCCATGTTTTTTCTAAATATGTCATTTTCTATTGACTATAATTCAAACCACTAAACTACTAAACATTTGATTGACAATAAAATATTTCAATAAAATTATGACATATCAAATTGATAGAAGGAATATTTACTACATCATTTTAAAAAGAGAGAAAAGAGAAATAAAAGACAAATCATTTTCTCTTTTTCAGTACATGGAATCCAAAGATAAAAAATACAGTTGGCATGTTGCGTTAAAGTTTTAAATAAATGATCAATAAGACAAGTGCCATATTACTTTGATTTTATGTTTAAAACCAATTATATTTTTAGGAATGTGTTTGCATATGTAATCGAATAATATTTCTGAGGAAAATAGCAACACGTTTTTAAGATAAATTACAGATTATATACAGTTTATTTTTTTGGCGTTGAATTTTATTGTAAAACCTTTATGCATTTTGATACAACAAATATAATAATTAAAAATGAAAAATAGAATAAAAGCAAAAATTGTTATAAATATTTATTATATTTTAGAGATCGGAAAATTCACCCTTCGCAACGTAGTTAAGTGTGTCTTTTGTCATTGTGATTTTAGTTCGTAATAAATATATTCATTTAAAAAGGCATGGTCACAATTTTGGACAAAATCTATTTTTGTGTTATTATTATGTGCAATGCTTTTGAGATGCATTTTTAAAGTCAGTTGTAAAGTTATAAGCAAGATGCAGGGCTCACAATGTTTTTGTAATGTAAATAAGGCTCGTGTCCTGTTTTGTTTACAAAGATTCAATATACCAGTAAAACATCTTTTTCAAGCTGATTTGTCTAACTTCTTCTTCGTTTTAAGCATAAATAAACAGTTCCTAACGATAAACACATTAAAATCTCATTTTAGGTCTAAAAGTGGAGTTTTTACATCAACATTCAAAATGTAAACAAAAGTTTAAAATGTTTTACTCAAGCATTGTAAACATTTGAAATTGGATTTTCTTTTACCAATATTGTGACCATGCCCTTTTAAACAGATGTGATATTGCAAGATTTATCCTATATCTTTTTTAGCTTCAACGGTTGAAAAAGGTATAATTTATGGAGTTCAGGAGCCAACTTCTCTTTAAAATGTATCTAAAACACCACAAAATGAGAATGAGTTCAACTATCTTACTAGTTATTTTAATGGGGAAATAGAGAGCATTGCACCAGATTATGAGAGAAAAGTAGTATTCGTAGCCACGTCGTTTTCAATCCAAGCTATTCATAACTACAGTCTTCTAAAAGGTGACCCGAATGATATATCAACAGAGTTTTATGGAAAATCAGGCGATATGGGGGAGATTATATTTGATTACCTATCCAACAACTTGTACTGGTGTCACTCGCATTTAAACTGGGTTGTAATGAGCCGGCATATAATGGAAATGCATCATTTTATAGGGTCCTTGAACATGACAATCTGAACAGACCCGAAGGACTTGCATTGGATCCTGTTGATGGGTAATTTTTTTAAAGCTTAAAGTTGCTTTAAAACAAATGGACTTTGAAACCCTGCAAATTAGTGTGTTGACAAACATTCAGAATGGGAAAGGAACCGATGTTCAACTGACAAATTGTTCGTTTTAATCGATAAAAACATAGACATATGATGAATAGAAATATTACAAGTCCGGATTATTAAATGGTAGAATTAAAAACTTAATACAAATCTAAAAAAAAAAATAACAACATTTTACAGATTTGATATGGGATTAGAAAAAGTTAGCTGATAGGCTGGATAAATAAGGATAATACCAAATTTCTCTCGTTTGGGCTTGAATCAGGAAAAACTACATCTATATATTCAAATCTTGGATATGCAAAATCGATAATAATCAATCCGGTGGAAGGGTTTGTTGATGTACATTACAGAATGAGATGGACAGTTCACAACTATATCTTTATAACTTAACGTTTTGCTTTCCATTTTTCATGAATAAAAACATTTCAGAAACTTTTATTGAATATCCAGATCGCCTTCTTTAATTATGAACGGAAACTGGAACGACAAGTATTCGCGTGATCTTAGAAGAGTCTACTTTTCCTAAAGCTTTGAACTATGATGTCACGAATGACAAGTTGAATTTGTCCATTTAAAAAACCCCCCAGAAAGCTATGTCTAATAAAATTAACATTTCGTAGGTATAGAGCGATAAACGCGAAATCTATTACCCTGACAATAAAATGTATTAAAATATGATAGTTATTAATTTACATGCTTGAAATCAACTTTCGTGAACTATCAACACATACCAAATTTAAATTTTCTAAAAGAAAAAAAAATATTCACAAAATATACTTTTGATTCAGCTATTGTTTTTTTGGGGTCATGGAATGTTCCCTCAAGTTCATTATTAAGCATGTCACAGAACTGAATTTGCTTAAGTCACATATTATAAACCTATTTACTGGCGATGAGTACGATGTCAAGTTCATTGTCTCTAGAGACAGAAACTATTTTACTAGGCAAAGCCAAGGGAAATAATTGCTCTCAAGGAGGAAAATAAACTTGCTTACGTCCGAATAGTCAGTATATAGATATATTAGGTGTGACGTTAGCAATTTCAGTTCCGTGACATGTGTATTTAAACTGCAATTATCAACTTTCCACCTTTCAGGTGAAAGACCTTTCGTTTTCTTAATGTTTTTTCTTCTTCTTTTTTTCTATTCATAACGGGGTGACTTTTTTATTACAAGGATAAGGGTAATCCAAATAATTTAAATTTAATTTAATTGTAAATGTAAAGTATAGTAAAATGACCCTGTGTCTAAAATCTTCCAGAACTTATAGAGTTATTGCCCTTTGAGTATGAACTGCTTGTTATCGCTACTTCTCTTTAACCGTAAGAAATAAAGACCTGGAACTTTTACTAATGTTGTCAGTACACTTAGAGAATTTTTCAATCTTTTCATTCCGAAGGATCTGAGGCCCCCTTCTAGTAGTTATTGCCTCTGAAAAGAATTAAAATTTCCATAAAATCACTTCAAACTTTTTAATTATTTATCATAGATACTTCGGACTACTAGGGATAGAAGCGTCTACCTTGGTCAAACAAATGACATAAAAGTCAAATGTCAAGATCAATTGATTATCTAATAACTAATGAGTTTTTAGATCTCTTTTGCTAAGGCTGATAGAGAAAAACTTTTTCATGGATGTAGTAGGACATTTTAGGACATTTTGAAATATAACCCCTTGGCTCATACCTTTGATTACAGAGTTATTGTCCTTGATTACAGAGTTATTGTCCTTATTGTACGAAATGTTAGTTATCGCTACTCCTCTAAAACCTTAAGAGATAGAGACTTGGGACTTTTACCAATGTCTTCAGTACACTTAGAGAGTTCTTCAATCTATTCATACCGAAAGGATCTGATGCCCCCTTCGAGCAGTTATTGCCTCTGAAAGTATTAATATTTCGATAAAATCAATTTCAACGTTTTTACTATCTATCATATAGACCACTTGGAATGGGTGCGTCTACCTAGGCCAAACATACTGACATTTTAGTCAGTATGGTAATAGTCATTTGGAAATCTGTTAATTAATGAATTTTCATATCTTATATAATATAGAATTTTAGTAAGTAATTCAAAGCAGAGCAACACAGACCTCTAAAAAAAACGGAGGTAGGATCAGGTGCATAGGAGAAGTGAGCATCCTCTGCTGACCGGTTGCACTCGCTTTGTGGTCTTTGTCGTAATCGGAAAAAAACGAACGGAAAAGTCCGTAGACAATTAAGTCATTATCTATGGTCTCACAATAAGTATGAAAAACGTCAGTCAGCATGCGACCCTGTGGAAGATTGTATTTGCTGACAGGGTCGTTGAATCGGCCATAGAACTTACGAAGAGATAACTTCAAACGAGACTGTTGATGGTCCTGTTTTATCATCTTGTTTGCCAGTAGCTTGCCTCGCCCAACAAACTGTTCAACTGTTGACGATAACTTTAATTAATTTTCTGATTATGTATAATTTACTATATTTTTACCGTGTTTTGTCTACTTTTCTAGTTTTACTCCATCTGACCACATCTTAAGATTAAAATATAAAAAGGATCTTTTAACTTGCCAAGTATTGATGCAATTAAATCTATTTATCTAATTTCAAAGCATAAAAAAGTATTTTTAATTTCAGGACATCTGCTCTGTGTGAAAAATAACGGAATATGCATCACATTTTGCCCCAAAACCCCGCAGGAAGAACTTGTGGTTGTCCTCACAACGTAACACTCCTATCAGACTAGAAAACCTTTGAATGAAGTAGCGTAGAGACAGGATTAATTAATAAAATATTTGATGTTAAAATGTTTAGTTAAAATGTAAACACGCTATATATTCTTTCAACAGTTCCACTTTGTCCGTCCTCATTTCCTACAGCTCCTTAACTGTCCACCATATTTGGGTGAATCATGTGAATTTGAGTGCAATCCTTGGTTCAGGAGAGTGTCGAACTCATCTAAGGTGCAATGCCATTGGTCAGTGGGAACCAGACATTGACACAAAATGTGTAGGTAAACGGATTTCATCACTTTTATTTATTATATGTTATAGCACAAATTCTTTTACTTTTACAAATTAGATTCTTTTACACTTTTTGTGAGCAATCAAAAGCAATATTATATGATCTCAAGATGATATATTTGTTAAAAATCTTATTACATGATTATTTGAAATAATTGTAAGGTAAACTACGATTAATTTTATTTGATTTAGATATGGTATATCCAGTCTTTGAAACAAATACTGTTTTGAAATCAGACTGCGCTAGAAAAGTCAGTATGTCGTGTGGGTTTATCTTCAAGCAAAACTACGTTGCTTCGTATACTGGTGACATAGTTTGCGGTAAATATGGAACATGAGATCAGCCTGTAGATATTCCTTGTACAGGTTAGGAATTATAAGAAACAATTTTACTACAATTATAAGTAAACAGAAAATTATGCAAAAGTTTGAACAAAATCGTATATTTTACAACAGTCTTTTTATTCCCCTGAGTTTGAATATCAGGTACATGCTCAGATTCAGATAGTATACTATCAATTATCAAGGCAAATGATTAAACAATTCTGATAACAAGTCAATGGTTACTCAAACTAGGCGTTGTTTGGACTCAGAGTGTTTCAAATTTCCCGTAATCAAATTGTCCATTAAAGTCGCCTTTTTCTGAGAAAGTTTTTCCAATGTAGATGATCGCCGAAACTTTTTACAGAGATAAAAGCTGATGAAAACTAAGTTCAACAGGAGTGAGAGACCCAGTAAGGCTATTAGAATCACGTGGTGTCTATGATGATAAGCCGAGTGGAGGTACTTCCGGGAGATGGTCCCGCTCTCTCGTGATGAGGACGGGTCAGATGGTTTGTCTGATAAGATAAAATCAACAGTATCTATTCGTGAACTCTCTCTCCATGAAACAAATTATGTTGCTGAACAGAAATTCTCACATCGTGAAGGGTTTAGAAGAACACTCTTTTCAGTTCTTAAATAAGAGTTATGCTTGGATAGTCAATTTTTGGCAATAAAAAATATTAAAATTTTACAAGAATGATTTTATGAACATCTTTTAACAGCACAAGTCCACTGAAACTTATATTACACATTTGCCAGTTGGTTTACAACACAAAAGTTGTCTATTCGTTATTGCATATTAGAATACATATAAAACATTCAAGTTAGATAAAACAAAGTAATTCTAAATTCAGTTGCCTTTGCTGACTGAATTCAACGTATGAACCAAAGCAAACACAACTCAGATTTAACTATCAATTTGATAAATAAAAAATGTTCAATAAAGTTCAAGAGATAATATCTGCTATGATTCATCAAAATCTCTCTCTAGGACTAGTAGTAGGTAATTTTCTGAATTTACATAGCCAATCAGTTTATAATTTACCTTTATTTACTCTTTTTAACTCGAACATAATTTAACTGTATTTATCAAAGACTACCGGAATATAATCCGCAACTAATAAGTAACATACCTGCATTTATCACTTACCTGTATTTACTTATGACCACGTGCACCCGTGAGTAACTGTCCTGTATATTCCTTTATCTCACGGCACGTAATCCACCTGTTTTTTACCTAACACTATAAATAAGTAATCCACCTGTATTTGCCATTGACTACAGTCACGCAATCCACCTAGCTTTATTTACCTATAACAACAGGTATGTAATCCACTACATGATAATCCACCTCTTCCACCAGGACGTCGCTGGGTCTCGTCTGCTTTTTCTCCCTTTTCCTGGCACCCTCTGGGGTCAGATACTGCTTGAACTCCTTTTCTGACATCTGGAAGCTCCCACAGGTGGGGAAACCCTCTGGAACTGGTTCCATGTCTGAGGTGTCCCCCTCCTGTAGCAGCACTGCCATGCCTGCTATTTGGTGGATCTCAATGTGGCAGTGCATAAACCAATATCCTGGATATGTTTATTGCCATTTAAAATCAAACATTTGTAAAAATTCAAAAATTGGGTACTTTGATATTTCGTGAAGTTCATTTTAATTTTTTTAAAGAAAGGATCAAATAACCTGGATTGTCAGCTTTCAGTCGGACGACGACGTATCCGTTTCTTGGAACAGCTATCGTGTCCTTTTGTGGGGGGTTTTCCAGATTCAGTCCGGGAACATTTCCAAAGTTCCAATCCTCATTTCTCCAGGAAGCGCCATTGCAACTCTTAGTGCTGCATTTAATGTCTCTGTTTCTATCTAGTATTTCCCCTGTCGTAGAATTATAGTGAGGGAATCCTGTCTTGAGAACGTGGAAATGATGACCGTGCATGTGTATTGGATGAGGCATTCCGAACGGAGCATCGTCTATATCATTAACAAATAGACATGTTCTTTAAAAACCCAAATTTATGATTATTAAGAACCAACATTATTGTTCAGCAGAATAAACACAATGCATGTGTAAGTGACCAGTGCTTGGGATAGCAATAAACCTCAAATCAGTCCTACCTTGGTTAATATACTGATTTATATCCATACGAAGGTAATAGTTTTAATATTATTTTGTTTTTAAAGCTTTTATTACTTACTCTTTCAATTCTTAGTCAGAATCAACAAAGCTTATAGAATTGTAACTCCTGATGGAACACAGCTGGTGAAGCATTAAACCTCGCAGTACTATGGCAATTTTTATGTATATGCCTCTATAGGTGATCATCAAAGACTTAACTTTAATCAATTAACATCATGAACAGGCAATGTCATGAACAGTTTTTGATCCATGTAAAATAATTTTTTTTTCAAATTTCGTTTTATATAAAAATTTTACTGCTAGCCATGTCTAAATCATTTTTTTTACTTTCACATTCGGAATATTGCTTTCATAAAAATTTAATTAAAAACTAAATCAATTCATATCATCGAATAGTATATTAGAAATAGCAAAGCGCTTTGCATGGTATGTCATTGACTTTTTCTTACCCATGTTCAGAAACACAATCTGCACGGTTTTATCTTTTTCCAGTTTGACAATGTACGTGCACTTGCAGTGGTCCGTGCAGTTTAAAGACTCACAGGAGGTTGTCGTATTTTCTTGCTTTGGATAAATCTTTAAAATAGGGATATAACAATACAAGAACGTATGTATTTCCGTCTGTCTGACCGTATGTCTGTCTGTGTGTCTCTTTACGAACCTGAGGTGGTGAGGTGGGTGGAACAAAGACGTGACCGTTCACTGCAGTGGTAAAAGGAACCTTTGCTGTTGCTGAAAACAAGAACGACGCTACCTATTTTTTGTCAACTGTTTAAACTATATTTATAAAGATATACGAGCATTGAAATACAGACTTCCCTTTGGACTGAAAAAAGGCTGCTTATTTGATAATGACAATTCTTTTTAATCAAATGCGAAACAATATTAATCGTACATGAGAAGTGGAAATTCAAAAATATTTCCTGGAACTCCGTAGGTGACGAAGCTACTGGAACCGGATGTGCCTTTATCTGCGCAGAGGTAGATTTAAGGTCCGAGGCGGCGACGCAGGTAATACTGTAGCTGTCCGGATATTGGCTGTATAATAAACACCGTCTTAAAACTTTGTTATTAATTTCAAAACTTCTTTTCTTTGTCCATTCTTATATCACCACTTACCCAAAAGGACAGTTGACTACTCTGCATGGATCTTTGGGCCGACACTCGTACCTGTGTGTTTTTGGTTGAACTTCGCGTGAACCATTATACCTTAACACAGCCAGAGCTGTGTCTTGAACAACCGGCTTCGAAAGAAAAAAAAAGAAAATAAAAGTACAGATGTTTAAGTAAAGAAAGGCAATTTAAATGCACAGCAATATTAAAACTGATATTTTACCCCTTCGCTATTGGTATCCTCTATGCTTTGCGCGCGCACCCAGTAGTTGCCAATGTCTTCTGACGCCAAGATGATGAAATCTACTCTCTCGCCACCATGTACGATGACGGATTCAGCACTGGTCATAACGACGTCGTTACCGTCGACAGAGATGATTTGAATATCATGCTTGTTTAAAAGCATTCATTGATTAAACAATTCCTAAGATATAATCAGCTATGATCGTGTTATAACGTTATTGTTTGAAAAATTCAAGATAGAAAGAAAATAAAGATAAAAGAGCTACCTTATCAACAGAAATTCGGAAGGCAAACAGCATACCGGTATTGATGACTCTAAATCTGTAGTAACCGTAACGGCTGACGACGAATGTTTCCGTCGGAAGTTCGGGTATATCTGGTTGTTCCGGGTTGTCTTTGTTCAGGTAGTGATTGCCTGGATAGATAAGGTGAGACTCGTAAAACGATGACAAGAGTGTATAAATAATAAAAAGATAGATATATAGATAGATAGATAGATAGATAGATAGATAGATAGATAGATAGATAGATAGATAGATAGATAGATAGATAGATAGATAGATAGATAGATAGATAGATAAATCTGTTGAAGATTACGTAAAGAAACAAAAAAAAAACATATTTGATTTTTTTCGTTTCGTTTTTTGATTGTACCCCTTCCGTTTATAAGTGCAGACTCAAATGGAAAGAGACCAACAGCTCCACCCGTTGCGTCTAACGTGATCGAGTAGCATTTAGTTTCGTTGAATCCGTATGAGAATCTGAATAATGAACATAATGCTCC
The DNA here is from genome assembly GCF_025612915.1 of Magallana angulata. Lineage (NCBI taxonomy): Eukaryota > Metazoa > Mollusca > Bivalvia > Ostreida > Ostreidae > Magallana > Magallana angulata. Next base: position 477,861 of record NC_069117.1, on the reverse strand, counting down.
ATGAAATTTAGTGATTTTGTGAAGTAAGTATCGTCACAAAGGGGGCTGATACGTACGGATTAAGACCCCAGTCTGCCTCGCTTTTGGTCTCGATGGAAGCATCTAGCTTCCAGTCCGTGACGACCATCACAAAATCCCCGGATAATTCAGGCAAATCATCTCTTAAGTTCTTACATGAAAACAAAATTCAGGTATAGTGAATCTGTACACAAATTAAAGACAACTAGACTCCATACATAAGAACAAAGATTTTACCTCCAATTTTTCTGGTTTGGGAAGAACAATTAGGGCCCCAGACAGGCCGTCTGTACGCTCCGTGCCTAGGTGTGAGTGGTACCAGTGAGTACCCGGAGGGTCGGCCAAAAACCTTTAAAACAAAAAGAAACTAGTGAGTACCTAGGGGTGAGCTAAAACCTTTAAAGACAAACATATCAGTAAGTACCTGGGGGTCAGCAAAAAAACATAAAGAAACGAGTGAGCACCCGGGGTCAGCTTAAACCTTAAAACACAAACAAATCAGTAAGCAACGGGTGGGGGGGGGGTGTCACAAAAAAATCAACCTAAAAGAACACGGAGAAACTGGTAAACACCTGGGGTCAGTAAAAAAAACCCCAATAAAATAGTGAGCATCTAGGGTGATCAGAAAACCCCCATAGAAATCATAACTAAATTATAATGAGGGTTAGCCAAAAACCTAAAACCACAAACAAACCAGTGGTTGCCCATGGATCAGCAAACTTTAAAATCGGCAAAGACATTTCAATCATTGCTGTCTTGATTAGAAATCATTATGCATGTAAATTTTAAATCCACCCAACCTTCTTACGATGGCTACATTGTCGTGACTTTTTTAAATGCTGTTTAAATATCTTTCTCCAAAAAAGCGCTTTCTATAAGGCTACAGCAAAACATTGAATTTTATAGGTTAGAATATGTAATTTTTTACTTTGCTAAAAGATAATTTATTTCTAAAAAAAATATAAATATCTGATGGTTGATTTGTTGACTTCTAAGCTTCTTCAAAATAGAATAAAGTAAATATTGTAAGTTGTATTTTAACCTGTATTGGAAGGTTTCCCCGGGGTTTATTGGACAGTGGGACACAGTTCCCACCCCGTCCATCCAGGGGGTATGCCATTGTACCATGCCGTGCCAGTGTATGGTCAGTCCCTCCATCAGTAGGTTGTTCTTCAGATTCACCACCACCTGAACAGGTAAAAGTAAACATGTTTGATCCGACGCAAAATACTAGATTTTACAATATGTAAAAAAGTGTAAGTATAATTAAAATATGTATGATAGTTCGATAAAAAATATAGACAATGACTATTTTACATGTTTATTGGTAAAATGCAGTGTCAGACAAATTTGATTAACGTTTAAATCTAGTTTAAAGGTTTGCTTTTTGGTGTATTGATCGATTAACAAACAATTACCTGTTGACCTTCATAAACAACAACAGAAGGGCCCGGATAGTGTCCGTTTATTCCATAAATCAGTTTATAAGACCCATCTGCGAATATTGCTTTTTCAGAATCTGTAAGTTGTAAAACTATAAACCACAACAAACTCAAATCAACTAAATTAGGCGGTGATTAAATACTGTATGTATCTCTTTAAACATAACGATACATGTTGGTCTTCTCACCTTTACTGATGTCAATTGGAATATAAGTATTGCAGCTGGATCGTTGGTACAGGGAACCGTTCCGGACAACAATAGGGTGTCCAGCACCCCTGTCCTCGTAATAGATCATCGTTTCCACATAATCAACCACCCAATCAAACTCACAGACTTCTTTATCAGGGGGACAGTGAGGCTTGACATTATGTTCAAAGCCAAAGGCGGGGGAATAGGTGAAGAGAAAGGAAATATAAAGAAAAGGGAGAAAGTATTGGAGGGGCATGTTCAAGGTAAGGACTGATGAAAATCACAGGTAAACAAAGGTATTTATGGGGACTGATATCAAACGTAACACACGGGTGAACCCGCACGTAGTATCGTAGGTACGGCATCTTATCTGCAACATCCAGGTGTGTAAAGTATATTTACAGGCATGACAGCAAACACAAGCTTTGTTTTAATTATCGCTTGATATGTTGTAAAATAAACGATAAAAAAGTATTTACAAATACCTGAAACGCGTTCGTTAACTTAAGCAGTCAATGATTTATCATGATAAAAACATAACAGAGAAGAGTGATATGTAATAATTTAAATTCAAACTTTATCCATATTTTCATTAAAATGTTTATTGCACTATCGTTTCTTCTTTTTTCATATTTTGTTAAAATGAAATGGTCTGATTATGATTATTAAAATAATAAAGATGATAAAAATTGAAAAAAAAAATGTGATCTTAAACAATTTTTTCATGAAGTTATATAATTTTAAACTCAAAACAGTTTTTGCATCACAAACTTTACACCTTTGTTGTTTTTGTTAAGTCAGAACAAATACTCAAATAATAAGAAAAAAATAATTTCAGCTTTAAATACAAAGGTAGAGTGAGTTTTTGGCATAATCTATTTTAAATTAATTTGATAGCTTATCTTTTACATATACAAGTAGCTTTTAAAGTATCTGATCCATATTATTCCCATATGCCATGAATCTTGATGCTATGTATAAAGATAATACTCATTATTCTAAGGCATAATTTTTATGTTTAAGTATCAGTATGTAAGAGCGGAATGTGTCCTAATAAATGACCGTTACCTGTTCTTGAAGTGTTGTCCCTCTTTGCTTTTAATCTATAAACGTTAATCCTAAAATGTATATCCGGTATAAAAAAAATTGTAATAATATATTTTTTTTTATTTCTAATGATTAAATACAAAGTTCCATCAAAGCATTTATTGATATTCTAAGTATTTACTTTTTCATTTTCAAAAATTTGCTTGTCGCCATAGACCTTAATGCATTCTTTATTAATTAATTACCACTTTCGCAGGTAATAACATTTTTTTGTCTTGGCGAATCATTTTCTTACTCTAAAATGCTTTGAATTAATATCAGAGTATCTAATACATGATGGATATTCAAGGTTAGACAATTGAGGCCTAATATTGATCGGATAACTTAAAGGGGCATGGTCACGATGGTCAAATTCTATTTTTATGTTTTTATCATTTACAAAGCTTTATAAATGATTTCTAATCATCAAATAAAATTTGAGGGTCATTCGTAGAGTAATATGCAAGATACAGAGCTCACAATTCTTTGTCATGTAAACAAGGCTCGTGCCCTGTTTTTGTTTACATAAGTTCAATACACCAGAAAAAAAATTTTTCCAGCTTATTTGCAAGTTTATAAAAAAAGATTGTTTTCTAATGCAAAAAAAACTCCCAAAACTCCAAAAAACAACCCACATTTTTATAAACAGTGACCTCTACCAACGTCAATGTGGGATACCCATGGTGTCAAGGTTAGCTGAAATATATCTAACCTTCATCTATTTTATTTTACGAAAAAATATAAAATTCTTGTTTGATTTCTACAACCAAAAGGAGTAACAACTGAAATTCTAAGATAAAAGTATTTGTGTTCTTCCGAAAAAAACAATTAGGTAAGGAATACCATTTTTGACCACCTACAACTGACGTAAAGGGGATCACAAACTAGTAAAAAATAAATGTACAACTGACGCAAAAGGGGATCACAAACTAGTCAAAAAGTTAATGTACAAACAATTTAATGAAAACAAATACCGTTCATTTTAATGGTAATCTTAAGCTTGTTCAAATCATGACCGATGGAAATGATCTCTGAGATAAATATGCAATTAGAAGTTTCATGCAATTAACAATATATGAATGACACTTAAACCAGAACACTGCTGTTCAGGCAAGCGATGTGACACAAAAACCTATCTTGCTTCTCCGAACAATGTTTAATTGCGCAGAACAAACATTATCATACCTGGTATTTCACAGTCGTTCACCTCAAAGTACTCGTGCTATTTTACTCAGGGTCATGAGTAGTATACAGTCAATAAGCAGAATGTTTATAAACCAAGGTCGCATTTGTTTAAAGTACAGTGATACTGCGATGTGTACTGGGAGTTCTAAAAATATCCCGAACGACCAATAGCATGGTACTAAGGTACCTACAAAAAACTGAGAGAACCTTAGAATGGCGTTAAAATATAATTTTGAGTTTTTTAATACCGGAAGAAACCCGGTCTATTATCAAACAAGTTTATTGAATACCCCGTGGCCTTAAATATTTTCATAAAAGAGTAATGATAATTTCCTATCAGTAAACTTTTAATGTGAGGAATATGAAATAATATGTCTTTCCTTAGAGTGGACTTCTTCAGGAGATATATACTTCTGTGTTGTGAGATCTATGAGAGTTATCAATAGAAACGAAACAAAGAGAACTAGAAATGTGAATAGAAAGAAGAACAAAGAAACAGGTAGGATTCAAAACCAACGGCAAATAAATCAGAGAATCGAGATGAAGAAAAGTGCTTGGTGTAGTAAATTTGAAGATGGTCGAGAGAGCAAATGTTTATTTTTTCTATAAAGGATCAAGGTATATACGGTGAAATAATAAAGCCCAACTCGTAATCTTTTTCCATTTATCACTGTGCTATCTACCTTCATACACGCATGAATCATCAAAACAAGCACTGTTGTTTTATTGAAACGTCCAAATCAAGCTAACCAGACTTCACATTAGACAGTCGGTTTCGCTTCTCAAACTTTATATGCATTCATGATTACATATTGATATTAAATGTCAAATCGTAGATTTTTTTTTAATTCTTGCTATATAATGTCAGGACTTTATCTACAGTTTTAGTTTTTTCATAAGATTACGATTACAGGTTAATCGTAAGTTTTACCCTGTTTTAATGCACCGCAAACAAAAGAAATCTAGGGAGAGAAAATCACAGAAAAGAATTATGCCCTACTGACATAGATATATCATTATTTTATTATTTTTTATTTCAACTTCTTGCAAAAAGCTCATCAGTATTGAACACAATTATAAACATATGCGAGGTACGCAAATTGCGAAGCCAGTAGGCTTCAGAGTCTCTGCAGAGCGTGCATTCTCGCAATAAAGAACATGATACATCTTTTATATGTGATTACATCATGCTTATATTTATCGTACATTTGCCCAACATTGCTATGTTATTTGAATATCTTGGGGCAAAAAGATTATGGTTTCAAATAAAACAAAAGTTTAGACCCAAATCAAAGAGGATGAAGAAACGGATTCTAAACGTATTGTTTTTTCATTGCTGGTCGGGTTGGTACTTTAAAAAAATATATATTTAACAGATTTTTCTCTAAAAGTTTTGAGCACGTCAAACGAAATTGTTTTAAACTCAGTGGTGCCTGTAAGAGACTTGTATTGATGCATTGCTTGTGCGATACTCTAAGAATGTTTTTTTTTTTCAGATGTATAACAAAACCATTGTATGGTGTTTGACTCAATCCCGAGCTCAATTTAGACTCCTTTGCCGAATGCACTGTTTTTACAAAGCGTTGTTTTGTAAAAAAAAAAATATATAAATTGATATAGGAAAATGGTAAAAATAGTAAAATAAAATTACACAGGTTTGCAATTGTGTTTATACAAACATGTATCATTGAATCGAGTGATTTTTCGCTATAAATATAAACATGTATTACAAGCAGAATTATTAAAAGATTGAACCCTAAAAGAAGTAAACATGTTTTTAACGACAAGTGACATTATTTCGTGGAAGCAATAGTAAGGGTTAAAATGAGATTCCTGTCCCAACAGTGCATCTGTATAGTCATCCAAGAGTGTAGTATCATATCCGGGGGGACTATTTAGCGTATTGCCGTAGTAAAATAAACACTGTCAACAGGAGTGAACATAAAAGTGACAAAAAATATTACCCAGTCATTATACATTGTGTAAAAATAAAATAAAATAGTTGTCATTGAAATATCGTTTAAAGAACATCTTTGGCACTTTTTTAGTGGTTTTGGTACACTGAACGTACCATGACCTCACTTTTTTAGTGGTTTTGGTACACTAAACGTACCATGACCTCACTTTTTTAGTGGTTTTGGTACACTGAACGTACCATGACCTCACTTGTTTAGTGGTTTTGGTACACTGAACGTACCATGACCTCACTTTTTTAGTGGTTTTGGTACACTAAACGTACCATGACCTCACTTGTTTAGTGGTTTTGGTACACTGAACGTACCATGACCTCACTTGTTTAGTGGTTTTGGTACACTGAACGTACCATGACCTCACTTGTTTAGTGGTTTTGGTACACTAAACGTACCATGACCTCACTTTTTTAGTGGTTTTGGTACACTGAACGTACCATGACCTCACTTGTTTAGTGGTTTTGGTACACTGAACGTACCATGACCTCACTTGTTTAGTGGTTTTGGTACACTGAACGTACCATGACCTCACTTGTTTAGTGGTTTTGGTACACTGAACGTACCATGACCTCACTTGTTTAGTGGTTTTGGTACACTGAACGTACCATGACCTCACTTGTTTAGTGGTTTTGGTACACTGAATGTACCATGACCTCACTTGTTTAGTGGTTTTGGTACACTGAACGTACCATGACCTCACTTGGCTCTCTAATTTTGTTTCGTGAATAGCTGCGTATCACATTGCAGTTTTCTTTTGCTTGCTTTTTCTGATGTAATAAATTGTGTTGAGTTTTAAGTTCCGAAACTGCCCGGGTATAACAACACACAAGCCCTTTAAAAGCGCTGTACTTCTTATAACAGTGGACTGTATACTATTAGGAACGCCACGTCAGTTTGTTTTAAACTATTTAATTATTGGCACATACATGCACCTTCTATTATTTATCGGTTTATAACAACGAACTTTTCGGAATTTCCCTATGTTTCAATTAATGTAACTGTATCTCAACGGATAAACGTCTGTATTCAATGATGCTTCTGCTTATTGGAACGCTATTTTTATTGGAGCATTTTTGCTATGGTAAGTGCACAATTCATGCAATGTTTATTAAACATGCCAATGCTTCATCGCATGGTCAAGTTTTAGAACAGAAACAAAAAGAAAATGCAATTCTCCTTACCTATGAAAATGTTTTGATCACATGGTTTTGGCAACATAAAAGAGATCATTATGATGCCGATAAATATTTTGAATAAAATTTATTAAATAATTGTTTTCTTTAATGCATATACATGTATGTCATAATTTTTATACCTTGAATAAAACAGCATTAGTAATTGTTAAATAAAATTATCAGTTTTTAAAACCATGATCTATTAAGTTGAACTCATAATTTATTATCTTTTGTCTGTTTATTCACGCTTTTTTGGGTTTGATTACTCAAGGTTATGTGAGTATTTGTGTCAGTATTTACAGGTATAATATGTATATTATAGGTACATGTACATGTCTTTGTATGCACCTGTATGTATTCTTATTTTACATGTCCTCTTTATCTGCATTTGCACTGAGCTTATTCGGAGCTGTCTCATTGAGTCGGAGACAATGGAATTCGATATCATGATCAGAATATCTACATATGAATAGACCACACGTTTTATTAGAACGTTTGTATTTTGATTTAAAAGATATATACAATGTTCTATTGTTTGTAAAACTGCCTTCTGTGCGTTTTAAACCGTGCAGCCCATCATATCTTAAAAATAGTCCATGGTAGAGGTTTCGCTTTCTATTTTGCCCACTCGCGCGACTGGAATTATCCGTAGTTTCAGTTACGTTTACTAAAGAAAAGTTACTGTCCTTTAAAAAAGACTAAAATGCATAGACCGTATGTATGTTTCGAAACATGACAGACTTAAAGGGTTATTCAAGATTCCTCTGACTCTACCCCCACCCCTTCACACTCATATATTATGATCTATGCTGCGGAGACCTCAGAGTTAAAAGGGTTCATATTTCTCACATAAATTATGACTTATATTAGTAGAGATAACGTGTATACATGTAGTTTAAAAGTCAGTGATGACCGTTTTTCTGTTTGCTTCATCCTGCAAATTTATGAGGGCATAGATTTACCATTTTGTCCTTTACATTTCCATACCTTCATTAAGTATATAAGTTTGTATACAGTACTACGTTGTACCAAAATCTTGTAAATTATAGCGAACGCAGCTCGCCGGTGTATCATACAATAATGAACCCGGAGAATAATGACCGGGGGTCATTTTTCTACGTAGAATAATGACCCCCGGTCATTATTCTACGTAGAAAAATTACCCTTTTGCCTGAAGAATAAGTGTCATTTTCATAAAAATGAGCACACTCTACATGAAGAAAACTGCCCCCTGTTGAATAATGACCTACTTACAGATTTTTTTTCAGTATAATTTTTTCATTATTTGTGAAAAAGTCTTTACAGAAAGTTATAGAATAGTTATTATAGAATACAAACGGAAAGTTATAGTATACAAATGAAAAATATTATCAAATACAAATGAAAAGTATACAATGCAACTTGAAAATTATATAATACAAACGAAAATTATAGAATATACAAATTGAAAATTATAGAATACAAAAAGAAAGTCATACAATACAAATGAATAGTTATACAATACAATTAAAAATCATAGAATGCAAATGGAAAATTATAGAATACAAATGAAAATCATACAATGCAGATGGAACATTATACAATACAAATGGAAAATTCTAGAATACAAATTGAAAATTATAGAATACAGATTGAAAATTATACAATACAAATGAATATTTATACAATACAAATGGAAAAAAAAATAATATTGCAACGTTTGACATGTCATAGATATAGTACCAAATCTGTTGAAGTTATAGACGGTTTGAAATTTGAAAACAAAGCGATTAAGAGTTGAGTTATGGTCTACTTAAGCATTTTCAGGGGAAACTATCAGATTGAAAGGCATTATGATTTTCATCCGACATTAAAAAGGGAAACAATTTTAACATCTAAGTCTTTTACGGAACAAAACGGACAGAGAAGCACAATGAGTTGAATTTGACCGTGATCCGTGAATGGACTGTGATATTGGGTTTGCGACTTTGATCGAGGCTTGTAATAAAATCAGAAATGAATTTTAACTGAATTATCTCCATAAGCAAATTGTGATAGTAATTTTCAAGAACGCCTCGTTGTACGATGTCGATCCATAAACATTATTCTGTTTACAGGCATATCTTAAACGAATCATTTATACCCCGCAATTAATGTAATATTTTATAAGAAAATGAACGAATAAAACTTCGTAAAACAAAATACAGATTTAACACAAAAAAGGGTTATGGGGAAGTCTTTGTATTTTGTACGAAATTTTTTAAACTTTAGAATGTTATATAATTCTCTCTCTCTCTCTCTCTCTCTCTCTCTCTCTCTCTCTCTCTCTCTCTCTCTCTCTCTCTCTCTTAATTCTTTGATGATATCGATATCTGTCAAAATATCAAGTTGACAATGATGCAAGGTATGTGTAAAATTTTCTTGCCGAGCTCGCCACAACGGTAGTACCGTAAAACATATAATTTTGATATAATTATACTTTTCCTTAAATCGAGTTTGGAATTCAAGAAATTTTAATTAGTTATTGACATGTTTGAATTTATTGATTAAAGGAAAAAAATATGGCATTACTTTATATAGTTAAACTAGATATTTATGTTTAGGTGTTCTAAGTGAACAAGGACTTATTGTTGGAAAATTCAACCCTGCATCAATAACATCAATATCAGAAATTCCAGAGGACTCAACAAGCTCCTTCAACATTGTTGACTTATTTGTGTGGCCATCAGACGCACTGATCACCAGCCTGGCATCCGATCCAAAGAAAACAGTTGTTTTTGCAGCACTACAGAGTGGCATTTTTATTGTGCATAACTATTCTGTCTGGCAAAATGAGTCTCAAACGTTTTCAGCTTCATACAATGGAAGATATGCAGGTATTGAACAAATTGCCTTTGACTACATCACGAATAACTTGTATTGGTGCGATTCTCTGCATGACTGGATTGCTGTGAAACCAGCATACGACACCAAAAAGAACATTTATAAAGTGGTCATTCGAAAAGATTTGAATAAACCTGAAGGACTCGCTTTGGATCCCGAGGATGGGTAAATGATTTTGAAGTTGATATAACGTTCGTTTAACGTTTTTTATGTCCATTTTTGCAATTACATGTAATATACCGTAGAAGTTGTAGGGCTTGTAGGCATTTCACGCTGGCGACCTACTCTCTCTCTAATGAAATAATTCTATAAATTTTACAAGTGGAACATATTTTTATGCAAGTAGTTGTGGATAGGTGAGTTGTTTTTATATTAAGAGAATAAAATTTATCGGAATTGTCAGTAAGAACATGTGTATATGACTATAGAATTAAATGACAAATCAAGTTTGATTTTTATTGGCTTGAAGGGGCATGAATACGATTTTGGTCAAACATTATTTTTTCCGATTTTGATGTATACAATTCTTCAGTAAGTCATTTTTTGTATGCAACCAATACTTGGAGTGCCATTCGTTTAGCTTAAAGCGAATTATAGAGTTTACAATTCTCTGCTATGTAAAGTGGAAATTCCAGTTTAAGACCTACAACGAATATGCTGAACGTTAGAAACTGTTTATCTATGTTTAAATGAATAGGAACAAAGTCAAATGAGCTTGAAAAAGATTTTTCTGGTATATTGAACCTATGTAAACAAAAACACGACACGGGCCTTGTTTTCATGACAAAGAATTGAGATTGCTGTATCTTACTTTTCACTCAACGAATGACTCTCAAATTTGATTTGTTGTTTAGCAATTCATTCCTAAGGCGTCGTAAATAATAAAAGCAGAAAAATAGAATTTGACCAAAAATATCGTGACCATGTCCCTTTAAGTTATGTCTTATCACCTCCTGGACCGAGTCTTTAATACAATGTTGACCGAATAAAGGTTTATTACTTGTGATTTTCTAATGCATGCAATTCGTAGAAGACAAACTATATTTAACTTTCTTTATGAATAGATTGATGTTTTTCTCTGATAATGGCCACAATCCACGAATTGAGAGGGCCTCCTTGGACGGACAGGACAGAGTGGTTATTGTCTATAGAGGCATATTAAGGGTTGTCTCCCTTACCGTGGATACAGACAACGACAAGCTGTACTGGGCAGATCACGACAGACAGACGTTGGAGGGATGTGATTACGACGGGTCCAACAGGAGAGTCATCAGACGTATGAACGAAGTGTCACCCACAGGCCTTGTCTACCATGAGGTAAAATCTATCCAAACTCAATTGATTACAATATTTCTTTTCTCTTAACAATGTTTTCTCTTTCAATACTACGACTGTTGCTACGCACTTTGAATTTTATTTTCAAAGTGCGTTAATTTTGGGACCAAATCAACGCACTTTGAATTTTTTTTTCAAAGTGTTGATATCGTCGATATTAACGCACTTTGAAAATAAAAGGGTCCGGGTTTAGTAAAACTAATTTATCATTTTATATACAATTAATGATTGTTTTATCCTTGTTAAGCTCAATGTGATCTATTTGAAAAATGAACCCGTTGCATTCTCAGCTTAATGAACAGCTTCGAGATGAGAATTTGTTTTCTTTTCTGAAAATTAACTACAGTAATCAACAACGTCGTTAATAGATCATTTTTTTTAAAATTGTAAACTTGAAAAATATCTGGTTTTTTAAAATAGTTTACAATAGGTAGTGTGATGAATTATTGGGCATATTTCAACTAGCAAAAACAGACAAGAAAGAACTCTATACATTGCGTTTCAATATTCAGTTTTTTTCTTTCATTATGGAACACTTTAAAAAGGCTAGATTTGTTTAAAACGTATCAGATGTAACCAAAAACCAAACAAACAGGATCTTGCTGCTATTGCAGTGTATCAAAATTGTTTAAGCCTTCGTTACAACTGGACGGACTTGTCGAGGGACCGTGCGCGTGATACGGGTTTGCTATATCTGGCTGTCGTGGCTGATCATTGGACAAGAAAATAGTATTGGAGTAACTCCAAGTGCCGCGTTTTTTGGACAAAGAAACGTTTGACATGGCAGCCGTTAGTGACAGATATGATATATAAATTTCTAACGCCCTCCTTTAATTTTTTTTATTATTTACAAAAATTTAACATCAATTTTTTTAGTCGTTGCAACTATCGACTGCTGTTTAAAATGCTCAACTGTTCATATCGAAAATTTGTAATCGAGTAATAATTCGACCATGACCGTTTTTTGTTGAAAAGCGTGGAATGCGTGTTCGATATGTTTCTCGGATACTTTTTTCAAAAAGACTCAATTCGATCGATTCCCTATCTTTAATTAATTGTTAAAAACATAAAAACAACTAGATTCGATCTCGTTGCGAGCAACGAGTGGGTCTTCCGTCCGATTTTTGAATAGATTAGATTAAACTAATCAATTTAAAGATAATATCGTAGACCTAAGCGAAAAAAAGAGAAAAAATAATTGCGGCACTCGGGGCTTGAACCCATGTCCACGACTCTATCGACTGAGCTACTCGGACTCTCGCTTCAGAACGTTGACGCCTAATTTCTCGAGTATGCCTTGATCGATTTTAAAACAAATTACATATTCTGAATCTGTAAAAGGGTCACTGTCATCTAATTTAAAAAAATATATCAAAACGAAAATTTGAAAATTTTCATTTTTTAAATCTGCTTCCGGTGACGACCGGAAGTGACGGCCAACATTCTCTTGACCGAGGTGCACGAGGATATTGCTAGATCTATCATCTCTGAAAATTTCAGTTCTCTATCTTTACTCGTTTTTGAGAAAAATCGCCAACAAAATTGACTTTTAAAAATCGTAAAACGACGATAACTTCCGACCGGAAGTTAATTTAAAAAAATTGTTCCGGTGGTATAAAATTCGTTTAAATAGGCATGAGCCCTGAAAATTTGAAGGAAATCGAACGAGTCATCTCCGAGAAATCGGCTGCCCAAAATTTGTAAGACAAAAAAAATAATAATAATAACAAGATTCGATCTCGTTGCGAGCAACGAGTGGGTCTTCCGTCCGATTTTTGAATAGATAAGATCAAACTTATCAATTCAAAGATAAAACCGTAGATCTAAGCGAAAAAGAGGGGGAAAAAATTGCGGCAATCGAGGCTTGAACCCGGGTCGCCTTGGCCATGTCCATTTCTCTATCTTTACTCATTTTTGAGAAACCCAACCGACAAAATTGCCTTTGTAAAAATCGTAAACGGACGATAACTTCCGATCGGAAGTAGATTTTTAAAAATCGCGGCGGTACAAACTTCAGATGACGTGGCATCATCCCTGAAAATTTAACTTAAATCGAGCGAGCCATCTCCGAGAAATCGCCTGCACAAAATTTGTAAGAAAAAAAAAAGAACTAGACACGATCTCGTTGCGAGCAACGAGGAGGTCTTCCATCTGATTTTTAGAAGGAAATATGACATCATCGACTTTGATTTTTTACAACAAAACATGATATGGAAAAAGAAGTGAAGTACTTTTGCTTTATTGTATCGCTTTTTATAAGTTCTCTTGCTTTTTTAAATACTTGCATTTCTTTTAATTAAAATGAAAAAGATTTATCTTGTTTACCTCTGGTCCCTTAAAACCCTTATTGGGAAGCACAAGAGGAAATAATTATATTGTTAGGATATATAAACGTATTATACCTAATCTAGCTTTAATAACCATTCACAAAATGGCTCTCATTAAAGGGCCATACATAAAAGATTTTAGAGCCCTTTGATCCCATAATTTAAAGGGCCAGCCCCTTTTTCTTGATATCAAATGAAAGGTCATTTAATTCTGAACGCATTTTGTCAACAAATGTTTAAAAATTTATCACCGTTCTGGAGATATATGAGAAAGAAGGTTTTAGGGGCCGATCCCTTATCTCCTTATAGGGGCCGTTTGACGAAATTTTGAAGGTTGCATATTGTTAAAATCATCATTTTGTACAACTTATCATCTGTAATGCATTTCAAAATATTTTTCCTCTCTGAGGTATGGGTAATTAAATTTTTGGACTTTTGGCCCCTAAAATCATTACATTGCGTGGATACCTAACTGTGAGATAAACATATTTTCTTTTATAATCTTTCACAAAATATCTCTCAGTAAAGGGCTACAGATTAAAGACTTTAGAGCCCTATGGTCTCCTAATTTAAGGGGCCAGCCCCTTGTTTTTGATATTAAATGAAAGGTCATTTAATTCTTTACAAATTTTGTTAAACAAGTGTTTAGAAATTCTTTACCGTTCCGGAGATATATTAGAAAGAAGGTTTTAAGAGCCGATCCCTTATCTCCTTATATAGGGCCGTTTAACGAAATTTTGAAGGTTGCATATTGTTAACAACATTAATTTGAACAACTTTTCTTCTGTATTGCAAATCAAAATATTTTTCCTTTCTGATATTTTGGGTGATCGAAATTTTGGACTTTTGACCCCTAAAAACCCTTAATTACGTAACACATAATAAAATCATTACATTGCTTGGATACATAACTGTGACATAAACTTATTTGAGAGGCCAGCCCCTTTTTCTTGATATCAAATGAAAGTTCATTTAATTCTAAACAAATTATGTTCAACAAGTGTTTAGAAATTCGTTACCATTCTGGGGATATATGATAAAGAATGTTTTAGGGGCCGATCCCTTATCTCCTTATATAGGGCCGTTTGACGAAATTTTGAAGGTTGCATATTGTTAAGAACATAATTTTAAACAACTTTTCTTCTGTACTGCATTTCAAAATATTTTTTCTTTCTGAGATATAGGTGATCGAAATTTTGGACTTTTGGCCCCCAAAAACCCCTAATTACAAAACACATGATAAAATCATTACATTGCTTGAATACATAACTCTAAGATAAACACATTTGCTTCTATAACCTTTCACAAAATATCTCTCAGTAAAGGGCTACAGATTAAAGATTTTAGAGCCCTTTAATCCCCTTATTTGAGAGGCCAGCCCCTTTTTCTTGATATCAAATGAAAGGTCATTTAATTCTAAACAAATTTTGTTCAACAAGTGTTAAGAATCTCGTTACCATTCTGGGGATATATGATAAAGAATGTTTTAGGGGCCGATCCCTTATCTCCTTATATAGGGCCGTTTTACGAAATTTTGAAGGTGGCGTATTGTTAGCATAATTTTAAACAACTTTTCTTCTGTACTGCATTTCAAAATATTTTTTCTTTCTGAGATATAGGTGATCGAAATTTTGGACTTTTGGCCCCTAAAAACCCCTAATTACAAAACACATGATAAAATCATTACATTGCTTGAATATATAACTGTAAGATAAACACATTTGCTTCTATAACATTTCACACAATATATCTCGGTAAAGGTCTACAGATTAAAGACTTTGGAGCCCTTTGGTCCCCTTTTTTGAGGGTCCAGCCCCTTTTTCTTGATATCAAATGAAAGGTCATTTAATTCTAAACAACGTTTGTTCAACAAGTGTTTAGAAATTTGTTACCGTTCTGGAGATATATGAGAAAGAAGGTTTAAGGGGATGATTCCTTATCTCCTTAAAGGGGCCGTTTGACGAAATTTTGAAGGTCGCATATTGTTAAAAACATAATTTTAAACAACTTTTCTTCTGTATTGCATTACAAAATATTTTTCCTTTCTGAGATATGGGTGATCAAAATTTTGGAGGTTTGGCCCCTATAAACCCTGAATTACGTAACACATAATAAAATAATTACATTGCTTGGTTATATAACTGTGATATAAACATATTTGCTTCTATAACATTTCACAAAATATCTCTCAGTAAACGGCTACAGATGAAAAACTTTAGGGCCCTTGTGTCCCCTAATTTGAGAAAACAGCCCCTTTTTCTTTATATCAAATGAAAGGTCTTGTAAATATAAAAAAATTTTACACTACATTTTTTAACAAAATATTTTTCAGACGAGATATAAACAAAGAAAATCATTAAAAATTTTGACTTTTTTTAGTCTCAATTTTCGGGACTAGGCGAGCTTTTACGCCTTTTGAGCATGACAAATATGAATGCCAAATGGCACATCTACAATCTATTGTCTACAATCCCTGAAAGTTTGAACACAACATCTTTTACCGTTTAGGAGGAGGTCCCTGGACAAGCCGACCTTCTGAAAATCGCTAAAACGTCACTATCTTAAGAACGGAAATGACGTCATCAAAATAAAAAAATGTATATTAAGTTTAGATCAATATCTATTAGATCTGAAAGTTTCATGAAAATCGGCCGAGCCGTTTTTGAGAAATCGCGGGCACAAAATTTGTAAGAAAAAAAAAAAATAACTTGACACGATCTCGTTGCGAGCAACGAGGAGGTCTTCCGTCTGATTTTAGAATTTGAGATACATGTTCGATCTTGATTTTGCTATTGAACAGCTAAACATGATTTTAGAATAGAAAAACGGGGTCTACATTCTAAGGGCCAGATACTATTTTGTTTCAGGGATAAGAGCTTTGTTCAACAAGTGTTTAGAAGGTCGTCACCGAAAAAAAAAGTTTTAGGGGCAAGTCCCTTACCTCCTTTTTGAAGCCGCTGAACCAAATTTTGAAGGTTGCATTTTGTAAAGTACATCATTTTGAGCATCTTTTCTTCTACACTGCATTTCAAAATATTTTCCTATTTGAGATATTGCTGGTCATAGTTTATGGACTCATGACCCCTAAAAAATCCTTATTCCATAACACATGAAGAAATCATTACATTACTTGGATACAGAACTGTAAGATAAACATATTTGCTTCTATATCCTTTCATAAAATTTTCCTCAGTAAAGAGCTACAGTTGAAAATTTTTAGAGCCCTTAAGTTCCCTAATTCTAGGGGCCAGCCCCTTTTTTTTTACATTAAATAAAAGGTCGTTTAAATCTCAACACATTTTGTGCAACAACTGTTTAGAAATTCGTTACCGTTTTTGAGAGATATGGGAAAGAATGTTTAAGGGGCTGATCCCTTAAATCGTTATAGGGGCCGTTTAACAAAATTTTGAAAATTGCATATTATTTAGTACATCATTCTGAGCATCTTTTCTTCTTTACTCCATTTCAAAATATTTTTCTTTTCTGAGATATTGGTGATCAAAATTCTATACTTTTTGCCCCTAAAACCCCCTAATTACGTAACACATGATAAAATCATTACATTGCTTGGATACATAATGGTAAGATAAACATATTTGCTTCTATAACCGTTCACAAAATATCCCTCAGTAAAGGGCTACAAATGAAAGACTTTAGAGCCCTTTTGTCTCTGAATGTTAGGGGTCAGCCCCTTTTTCTCGATATCAAATAAAAGGTCATTTAAATCTCAACACATTTTGTACAACAACTGTTTAGAAATTCGTAACCGTTCTTGAGATATATGGGAAAGAACATTTTAGGGGCTGATCCCTGAACTCCTTATAGGGACCCTTTAACAAAATTTTGAAAATGGCATATGATTGAATACATCATTTTGAGCATCTTTTCTTCTATACTGCATTTCAAAATATTTTTCCTTTCTGAGATATATGTGATCAAAATTCTAGACTTTTGGCCCCTAAAAACCCCTAATTACGTAACACATGATAAAATCATTACATTGTTTGGATACATAACTGTGAGATAATCATATTTGCTTCTATAACTGTTCACAAAATATCCCTCAGTAAAGGGCTACAGATGAAAGACTTTAGAGCCCTTTGGTCCCCTAATGTTAGGGACCAGCCTCTTTTTCACGATATCAAATGAAAGGTCTTGTAAATATAAACTTTTTTTGCAGTACATGTGTTAACAAATTATTTTTCAGAAAAGAGATAAACTAAGAAAACCATGAAAAATTACGACGTTTTTTTAGTCTCAATTTTCGGGACCAGGCGAGCTTTAACGCGTTTTGAGCATGACAAATATGAATGCCAAATTGCCTATCTACAATCTCTTGTCTACAATCCCTGAAAGTTTGAACTCAATATCTTTTACCGTTTAGGAGGAGATCCCTGGACAAGCCGACCCTCTGAAAATCTCTAAAACGTCATTTTCTCAAGAATGGAAATGACGTCATCAAAATAAAAAAATATATATTAAGTTCGAACTAATATCTATTTGATCTAAAGGTTTCACGAAAATCGGTTCAGCCTTTTCCGAGAAATCGCCTGCACAAATTTTGTAAGAAAAAAAAAATAAAAATAGGGAAAAAGAAACCGAACGAAAACAATAAGGTCTTCCGTTGGAAAACGGAAGACCTTAATAATAATAGGGAAAAAGAAACCGTACGAAAACAATAAGGTCTTCCGTTGGAAAACGGAAGACCTTAATAATAAGAAAAGTGAAAAAGAAGCAATAGAATAATAGAAGGGTCTTCCGCTGAAGACGGAAGACCCTAATAAGAAAAGTGAAAAAGAAACAATAGAATAATAGAAGGGTCTTCCGCTGAAGACGGAAGACCCTAATAAGGAAAAATACGGTGCGTGTCTGCCCAAGAACATTCAATGTCAGGTGGTGTGGTCCAAGCAAAGCTCGGTTCTCAATTGGTTTGTTTCCTTTCACAATATTTGCTATAATTACTTTTAACCTTTAAAAAGGAGGTCCTAAACAATAAAACAGCTTTTCCTAATTCATTATTTTAATCACAGATCGCTAGATTTTTTAAACACCACTCAATCATTAAAAGGCTTGACCGGAAGTTGAAAACAATCGGAAGTGTTGAAGACAAACCATGAAGGCCAAAACGTCATGTAACAACAGGTCAACATTACCGCTACATTGGAGTAACTCACCTTTCCGATAGACACCCTACAGCACGCGCAAATGCTAAGAACATTTTAGACCAAATTAATGGCCTTTGTGGGCGGAACGGTAAAAATCCAAGAGTGAAATAGGTCCTCAGCATCCAAATTTCGCAAAAGTAGACCACATAAACATATGGAATAACCTTCCACAAAGGTTTTTATCCAATCATGGGATCTTTATGAGATGATATTATTAATGCAAATCGGGAACGTATGAGGTGTTAATGTTGCGATTTTGATATCTTAGGGTACCTGTACCTTCTTGATTTTTTTCATAAAGCCCTTGAATAAATTTTGATTGAGCTTTAAATAAATTGCTTTAATATTCTTTATTTTTCTTTATTCTATATTTAATAGCCAATCGTAACCTTAACCTACATTTTCGACAGATTGCCGGGTAGCCATGGCAATTGGTGTGTGTCACCATGTATTTAAACGGAAAACGTAGGTCTTTCAAAAATCGTAAGATGTTTTTGCGTGTATCGATATGCTTTCCTCAACATTCACCCGCAGACCACCCGTATAAGCACATACGAAGCACATTAACTAATCCAGATCGATTGTTTTATCATCTAAAAGTATCATCAACCGTATTAGATGATAACTTATTTGAATTGTATATATTATCCAAATATTATCAGTTTACGCACGAAGCATGGTTTTTGAAAAAAGGGTTAAGGAAACTTATACGCAATCATGGGGAGGAGAATTTTAAAGTACTTAACTTTAATGTTAATACCGTTATTTTCCTGTAATTCTTTATGCTTCAAAATAGTCAGGGGCGCGCGCAGGTCACTTAAGATCAAATTTTTGTTTATTTTTAGAAAAATAAGTTTTGTCATATGCCGGTAGGTAATTAATATAAATGAATCAAAATAAGCGAATTCATTAAAAAAACAAACAATATACATGCGATTTATTCTGTTTCCAATTTTTCGAATACAGTTGAAAAGTCTCACTAATTATCAACAACACCTAGAACACGTTGCAAAATATCTATACCAGTGCCAATGTGGCATTTTTTTTATGCTTTTTTGTAAAAATCCATATATACCAAATAATTGACAATTGTCTAGAGTTTATATAACCACTTTTTTCAGTGTGTCTCACATGACAGGTGAATATTTACCTTTAAATATTGATATCTTATATGAAAATGATAATTTTCATAGGAGATAAAAGTTTCCTACAGGAAATATTAAAAATTCTATTGGATTTTCTAAAAATCCTATAGGAAAAATATTCTTGAATAAGATTAGTATTTCCAACAGGAATTTGATTCAGACAAGCAGTTTCCAGTAGAAAATTAAGAGTTTTTAATCGTATTTTAAAAAAAAAAATGGTTTTGTTCAAATCATCGAAATTCTTATAAAATGTTTTCTTATTCCGGAAGGAAATTCCAAAAATCCTACCGGAAATTAGTTTTTACCAAATTGGATATTTTTACAGTCGTAAAAATTGCTATGGTTAGTAAAAATAAATAATGGGCGCTTTATGCTTGTTCCTGCGTGTGTATGTGGGCGTGCGTACGTGCATTTCAAACATTTCCATTGGCAACAAAACAACACATCAAGAAACTATGTTTAAAACTTTTTTTTCAGGGGATGTTGCATGTCGTCAGCTTTAATACAATTCAACTTTACAAAATTGATATAACGTCCGACTCATTGCTCTACGCTAGAAAGTTTCTTTCAGGACAACCATATACAATTAATGTGTATGATACAGAGTCCACAGCATCATTTAAAGGTAAACAATATATATATATATATATATATATATATATATATATATATATATATATATATATATATATATATATATATATATAATATAATATATATATATATATATATATATATATATATATATATATATATATATATATATATATATATATATATATATATATATATATATATATATATATTTATAAGGCAATATATGTTTTTTTTTAATGTAAACAAAAAACCATAGACATCAAATGTAACCTGAATACCACAGTCCTGTCGAGTCCAATGTTTGCATTTTGATTTCGTTTTTGAGTTTAAAGCTAATACGAGTCACATCGGACTGTGATTCTTGACTGCAGTTTGGAAACATTAATTCTAGAAGGAGGTAAGAGTCAGAGGAATCTCGGATTATCTAAACCCTAGCTCTATGGGACAAAAATTATTGTAGTAGTTTGGTAAAATTAGACCTGCAGACTTTCGATTGACACTCTTTTATAATACTCACAGTTTCATTTATAACGCACATATCATGCATAAAGTTTTTGCTGCATACAATGCACAGGAAAAAGTTTTAGAGATGAATTTAAAAATTTCAAACTTTTGAAGGATGGCACAATAACTACAATGAAAAGTTATCGATAGATCCAGTTTGTTTTAACAAATACATGTTCATTCCATGTAAGAATCAAATTTTTGGGTTGTTCAAAAATAATATAATAATTAATAATGATAAATTGCATTTTCAACATTTTTTTTTCGAAACATCATAATTTTGACTTTTAAGAGTAGAACAACAACCATTGATCCAACGCAAGAACCGAGAAGGAGTCCAATGTTTTACAGAAGGAATGTAAAATGATAAAAAATAATCTTACAAAGCAACGCATACTTTTTCTAATATTTATTTGAATTCATAATGTTGGTAATACCATTTGGTTCAAAACTCTATGTTGAAAAATACTTTAAAAGGCAACAGTATGGTTAATCAAAAGAGATTAAATAAACAAGATCAGCATCTTAATACCCACTACCTTTAGGAAACTTCTAAAATAAAAACAACGGATGATACATGTTTATACTATAATTCCAGAAAATATTGCTATAATGTACAATTTTTAAGACGTCTAAACTGAAAGTTTAACAAATTTTTCACTGCTAAAAATAACTTCGATAAAGCAGTGTAAACAAGAAGAATATTTTATATATGTTAAGGAACTAACAGTACTCAACTATCCAAAACATAGGGCATGTCTCAGTCGGGTAAAAACTTCTAAATGTATGTCTACTCTGTGAACTTTCAGTATTTGGAACGTTTAAAAACTTAAGGTGTTTTATCACCATATGTCGCCGAGTATAGGAAATCTGTTTGATGATAAAAACAAATCATGAAAGGGGTTTTACCTATTCATTGTTTTATAAGAGAAGTCGAAATGGAAAATAAATAAACACATATAAGGTACATTTATTTACGGTAAAGTTTCAGGTTGGGCAATATATCTAACTGTTTCACCTCTGCAGTTTGTTACCGAGAGGCGCCATTTTACACCTCGTTCATGTATACAGGACAATGCTTTCCAGACACAATACATCCAAAGCTATTAAATTGCAAGCTTATTTGAGTTTACATGTATCATTTTATTATTATTGTGGTATCGCTTTTGGAAAATTAACTTAGAACAAAAATTGTCTGTCCATGAACCCGTGCAGATGGTATACATATTTCATGTTTTCTGTAAATAAATTAGACCACTGTCATTGTTAATATAAACAATGATTTTTATTATACCATTGACAGATCCGTGTTTAACCCTCCATTGTGATCATATATGTATCAACACGAGAGCAGGACCTACGTGTGTTTGCTCCGACGGTTTTGAACTTAATCACGACGGTAAAAGCTGCACAGGTAATGCACTAATCTACGTAGATTCTGTTAACATGATGTGCCGTAATTATAACGTTAAATGCAAAAATAGTACTTTTCTTTATTCTTAATTTTTTAAATGATAATTTTGATACAATGATGTAAACAAATGGTTGGTACAAGTGAAAAAAATTAAAACACGAAGCGAATTTTTACATCAGATAAATCATATGTTGTGGATGGGATGTTCATTGTAAGCAACGCCTCCATGTTTGCGATGCACAGATTACACTTTGAGGAGGGTCAGAGAAGTTTTTTACACTCTGTCCAGCTTCCAATTGCTAACATTGAAACCTTTGATGTGGATGCAAAGACAAAAACCATCTACTTTGTGGACGGTGGGAGCAGATCCTTAAAGAAACACGACATTGTATCATTAAGAACTAATACTTTAACTTCAGTTTCATCAGCTACAGTGACAGGTATATATTTCAACTATTAATCTAAAAATAATATCATGAACAATATGTCAGAGCTGGAATATGATTGGCCAATTTTTATTGTTTATCTCATGAATTTTCGTTTACTTGTACAATCGGTTTGCTTCTTATTTTAAATGATTATGTAATTTCAGTTCCTGCAAAATTAAGTTATTATTTCTTTGGAGAGGATAAAAAGTAAAGCAGAATCTAAATAGTTGAAAAACACTGATATGCATTTAATTAATTAATTAATTTTACTCTAAACATTTATAGTATTTATGGTGTGTATGCTGTCTTAATTTGTCCTTTAATCCGTTTTGTTCATAAAAAAACGACTAAACATAATAACTGCAGTAAACTTTATATACATTATATACAATAAAATATCCTTATACTGTAAATAACATAATGGGACCAACTGTAAATAACATAATGGGACCAACTTGAATGTGTTTTACTTAAAATTTTAAAAGATAGTATAAACCCGTTTATTGTAAAATTATGAACAAAACCATATCTGTTTAGTGTTAGGATTACAAGTATTGGAAAGTTACAAAATACAGTTACACTAACAAAGAGTACTAATAAAATACTGTAGATTCCTAATTAAACGCAAGAAATTAGTATCCGTGTAAAATTGCAAGAAGCACCTTTCGCGAATTTCAAATATCGGCATTATTTTCTGAGAGATGAGAACTATAAGAAACAAGAAGAAAAGTTCCAATTTCGCGATTTTACATTCTTGCGATTTTATACAAACAAGCTAGATTGTGGAATTAAGTACTCGCGTTATATAACGAATTTACAGTAAATGCAAGCGTCAACAGAACAATCGAAAACCTTTTTTTTTCATACAAAACATATTTTAAAATGAAATTCTATTGACCTTTGCAGTATTTGAAAAATCAGAGTTAAGTACACCAGCCTGTTGTATTTTAAAGTATCAAAATTCAATCAAAGTACTGAAGAACTGACGGGAGTTGATTTTGTTGATGTTTATTTATTTCAAAATCAATGATATGTTATTTTGCATGACAAGTACATGTATACGTAGTTTCTAATTTGAATTACGCATATTTTTATAATATGAATTTTTTAACTTTTTCGACTGGAATGTCGAGAATCCTCCATATGAATAATGTTAAATAATATTCAAAGATAAAATTAATTCAATCATACTATGTATCAGTGGTAGAAATATTTCTTGAAAATTGTATGGATCCAAGCAATTATTTTATATTGAACTCTAGTCTCGTTAAACCAAACGCTCAGCTGACACCGTAAATCTCCGATAAAGGTTTACGGAGACAGCCGAGCGTCGAGTTGAACGAGACTATATTGAACTCTGGCGTAGGAATACATACGACTACAAAAACTTTTTAAATTGTTCGTACCATTTAAAATCTGACTATTTTTAAGGTATTTGTAAATAAGCTTCCTTGAAAAACAATGCTTTAGCATGCATCACATCGAATTCATCAATTATTTTCAAGAACTAAGTCTTGCCAGGAGCAATGATTTGTGCTGAGGTCCAAACACTGTTTCACTTTCGGTTTGTCCGAGTGACTGCATAGGAGAGTTGATTAAAAATCAACTCCCAAAAATTGTTTTCTACATATCTTCACAATAGAAATCAGGGACCCTTTCTTAATAGTTGACTTCTAGTAATGTTATTTTTCGCTTGGCATCAAATAAGCCTAGTTCAACTAAACAAGTAAAGCAAAGTAAATATTTGAATAGTAGCATGTCAGCCAAAAGTCGACAAACTGTTCTACTTTTCAACAAATCTTAAATCGTCTATTAAATTATTGGAATTTCTAATTCATGGTTGTACCATCTTTCACCAACCAAACAAAAAGAAAAGAAAAAAAAAGATGATTAATTTCCTAAGCAATTGCATATGAATAATATCTAAACCCTAAATACAAGATGTTTAATGTAAGTGTTTTTGCCTATATTATGCATTGATGATACAAGTAATGGTTACCTTAAAAGATTGTTACTTATTGTCACCTTAAACAAATGAAATCAACAGAAGACATATGCATATCTATACCTATAAATTAAGACATTTTGTTAATAAACTCAAACATGCCTCCACAAGAGTAACTGCTTACACATATGGTATGTTAACACAAGACCTATGATGTTCGTAAGCTATGATTTAATTTTACCTGATAAGTAGTTGGTACAAGTTGCTGTCCTTTAAAAAAGGACTACACTACGTGGACCATTTGTATGTGTTTCCAACGAAAAAGTGAAAGCCTTAAGATTATCAGAGATTCCACCGACTCTAGCCCTCTGCTTTAAACCACTAAATTTGTACGTTGCATTACGTATACATGTATGTATAGCCCTGACTTTTTATCTCAGAATTTAAAGGATTCATACTTCTAAAATAATTATGATCTATCTATGAATGAAGTTTGCATGTACAGTATCAAGCATTCGGTGAATTCTACTATTTGCGAACACATTACGATTCGCACTACTTTGTTTACTATGCAGTGACAGCTTTGTGTAAATTAAAAATTTCATATTCATATAAAATTTTTCTTGAGATTTAAACTTTTATACAGTGACATAATTATTGAATCATTCTTAAATGCTTAAAATATTTAATCGGGAAGTTACTATAAAAGTACAGCAAAACATTGCAAATTATGCTATTTGATGCATGTTGTAGTTTCGGCATAACATTAACTTATTTCATAATACTGATAGTTCATATCACATGCCAATCATTTTTTTTTTAAAAGGAATACTTTGTTTCTGTACTGTTTACCGACAACTTTACAATTACAGCGCTTTAAACTTATGTGTGCATATGGCACGGAATCCCGATCCCGATTCAGATAAACATGTGCTAGCCTGGTTCCCTGAGCTACCCATTACGCACAGGAACCAGGCTAGCTCGTGCGCAGGCTGAATTTTCCCCCATAGCATCCGGTTTAACTTCGCTTATATATTTTCTGCGTGGACCTCAGGGTCCACGCAATAAAATTAATCAAATCTCTACTTTCATTTCAATCAAACCCGACATAGCAAGCAATAAGAGTAAGGTGGTGGACACGCATAGGCGAATCCAAGTCAATAGAAATTTGTATTTAAATATATGATTGGAAGGAATGATATTGAATGATCATGCAAAGAGTAAATATATTTACTTTGAACTTATTTAGACTATGTACATTGAATTTGAGATAAGACGAATGTGTAATAAATAAAATATGGCAGTTTGTGTCTTGAATGCGCAATTGTAGTTTGATGGATAGAGCGAAGCACAGCCTCTGGTGAAAGACGGGGTAACCAAACACGCGGGTTGAGTAATTTATAAAATACCAAGGCGAATGCTCAGTATAGGAAGATTCGTCAAGCATTACTGGCAGATACCTTGGATTTGACATCTTTGGTTTATATAAAAATTAATAAATATAATGTATAATATTAATAAATAAAAATGTGCATAGGTTACCGTTTTTTTAAGTTCATATATTTGTATAGCACGCCAGATGGGTTTGTAGTAAACCTTATATACAGTCAAACTATCTCGAACTAGATGGGACTGTTTAAAAATTTCGAGATATCCGAGTATTCGAAATATCGAGAGTAAAATACTTTAAAAAATAGTAGTTGAGACTTACAAATCACTTCGACATATCCATGGTATTCGAGATATCAGAGATATCAGTGTTAGAGATATCTAAGTTCAACTGTATTTATTTATAAGTCATGAACAGTCTTTATGAATAAATGCAGAAAATGGGAATTTTGAATAAGACGGCTGTGGTTGACCCCATCCCCAGTTGTTTTTTTATCCAACAGTTTTCTTTTCTGAAAATCTGTTTTGGGACAGTGGTGAAAATAACAGAAATTTGACTTACAGAATAAAATTAAGAGACTGATACGGCGCAGTAAATACCCACTCACGTATATGAAATACGATTAGAAAGCTTTTTATTTTTCAGTTAGCTGCAAAACTCCTCTTAATATTCAGCCATGTAGCTGTGTTTTATATCAATTCAAAAGAATATGCTAAATAAGCAAATGAGAAAAAATTCGTACAAATTATGCACAAAAAATGAACAAAAAATAAACAGGATTCATCATTTTAAGCATTGTATCATGTTAATGTGTAACGTGTTAATTCCTGCAGTTGCACAGGGCATCAATAAGATTAATTGAAAAAAATGTTGATATACTTTGCGTGTTAGTCAATGTTGTCATAAGTAAGCAATAATTGAAATTGTTATTATGTCTTCAATGTCATAAACGACATGTTCGATATTAATTGTATTTGTTATGAAATAACTTATTTCAGACTTATCGTTTGACTGGATTTCAAAGCGTCTTGGATGGATAGAGCCGACTCTGTCCAGTATACGGTCCTTCTCAATCAATGCTCAAGCCAGTGCTACCGTATACACCAACCTGCAAGAACCTACGTCTCTTACAATAGATCCCCACAACGGGTAGGGAAAGCATTGGTAACGTTATTTAATAATAGTTCTTTTGTTATGCATATTTGTGTCATTTCCGGAAAGGAATGTTCTGCGTCACCAAAAACCCACCAGTTTGTTAACAAACTGCGAATAAAATGCGGTTAGGCTATTTATGCAGTGGATCTAATTGCTTTTGGTTCCTTATGTAATTCGGATAAATCTATATAAATCTCATTTTATTTGTTATCAATATTATTTTACAAAATAAAACAACCCTTATTCTATCTAATGGCAAAAACGACGAAAACCATATCATTTTGATTTGAACTTATGTTTGCTTGGTCCTCCGATATAAATTCATAAATAATCACTGAAAAATACATTTGTAAATAAGCATGAATAACGGATTCATATATTACCATCAAAGCTAATCAAAACATTACAAGTCATTAACATTACCATCTATATGTTTTACGACTTATTTTCTGCAAGCGTCCTATACTGGATTTCGAGGACATCAGTACGAACAATAGTCCAGGGATCCTGGACAAGAGATATACCACAAGTTTTAATAACAGCTGCAAACCTACATAATCCAACTTCTCTACAGTTTGACGTTAAAACTAACAGGTAAACTGTATTTTCGTTCGGTGTTCAAAGTATAGAAAAAATATTTTGTCACTTAACGGTTATAAATGGACTCTTTAAATTGTTGCAATTAGGTATATGCTTGACAAAAGCAGCATTTCAAAGCATTAATGAAATTAATCTACTTTAGGAAATACTATTCCGATTACAAATATATAAATAAGTTAAACAATGTTACTTTATACTTAGCTTTTTCAGGGTCCTTTTTTTGTCCATTTGTGTACATACTTGATTTGATGCATTTTATTTTGTTAATTCTAGATTATACTGGCTAGATCGGTCGGTAATAAAAAGTTCGATGACAAATGGAAGAGATATCAAAAGTCATATCAACACAAAAGGCGCCATAAAAACTATTGCATACAAGGTTATTTTAAATAGATTTTAGATATTTAAATAAGATATGGTTTACGTAACACTTGCAGAGTTCATTCTATTTTAATTGGTTGTAGGACTTCTTTGGTTGGATAAACAAAAAGGAAATTTATTTTGCACGGAGCATCTCTAAAAACGCAGATATTACATTTAATACTGTGCAAAATGCAAAGGATATCGCTGTGTTTGATTCAACTTTGCAAGAGGATAGACGAGGTAGTAAAGACTTTTTGGTGTGAAATTAGATTAAAGAAAAAAGCATAACAATATAAATAATTATAAAATCGTAATGTTTTTAAAGTCAGTGACATCATATTTTATATATATTTTCACAGTATGTTATAACGAATACTATAGATATTTAATGTTTGCATCAATTTTCTCTAATACGGTGATATTCTAAAGGAATAAATACTTAGATCGTGTGTTTTACAAAGTGCTTGTCTAAGTTACTTTTTCTAAATTTAGGTACCTGTCATATACAAAACGGAAATTGCGGAGGACTATGTGTTCGAGAGGAAAATGGTCGCAGATGTGAATGCGATATTGGTCTTCACCTTCAAAAAGACCAGAGTTGTGATAACGGTTAACATTCCATTTTGATTTATTAAAACAATGAACATAATACTTTCTTTACAAATTCGTACATGTTTACGGATCGCCGACATTGTAGAAAAAAAATGATTAGGCTCGTTGTTAGGTTTACAATTAATTTATTTCTTGAAATCAATCAAAATTTTGGTTATTACTGTCTTTTTTTTTATCTTTAAACTGCTTATGAATTGTTCATTAAGAGTGAAGCAAGGAACTTGTTTGTTATAACTGAGTATTTCATTTGATAAATTCCCGTAGAAAAAAATTATTCCAATAATTAACGTTACGGTACTAATAACGTTAAACTGGCTTGCGTCATTTCGTGATTTCCGTGATTTAACTACTTGTTAAGCGTAATAAAATGGCACAGAATATTCATTTAAAACATAAGATAATAACATGTTTTAACAAAATAAATATATCTATATGTAAAATTGTTGAAAAACAAACCAATAATTGTAAACCCATAAAAAGCAAGCAAGAAACGTGTATATTTATCAAGTAAAAAAAATGAATAGAAATATTAGATTTGACCGTGTGGGTTAATGATTAGCTTTATAAAGAGATTTCAAATGCTGTTGTGTTGGGCTGTGTAAATTGTTATCGATTATGCTAGACTAATACCTAAATCTTAATTGTAGATGTTCTTTTGTCGAATTTTATTGTGGTCACTGATTTTACGCATGGAAGAATACTCCAGGTTGATTTTCAGACTGGGACTGTGATAAAATTACCAATAACAGCAAACAGATCCCCGGGACTAGTGTTGGAAAAATCAACAACGACTCTTTTCTACTGCGAAACCTTTACGAAAAGTATAAAATATACAACGTTAAAAGGAGACAACACAACCTATTTCTACACAACAGGTATTCAATTTAAACCGTTCATATTACGCAAATGTATTTGCCAGGATGTTCTAGTATGACAACTGGTTTTATATCCTTACTGGTGTCTGTTTTTTTATATTACAATCTTTGTATATTATCGATTCCTTTCTTGTGAAGCTGTTTCGGGTACTCTAAAAGTGGTTATTTTCGTGTGGGAGAAATTTACACTGGCTAGGCGGAAAGCTTAAAACCACGTAATAAACTCCTGCGTTTTTGTTTTTTGATCTTTAGTACCATTCTAATATTTATCGTTTTTCTATTTTTATTAAATCACTGTTTTCAGGGTCTTCATATGCAGACCGTCTGGCCATCGACTACTCCACGGGTAATCTGTACTATACAGGTGTAGGTCCGACGACATCTCAGAGTTATATTGGAGTAGTCCACAGGGCCACATCTCTTCACAAAACGCTGATATCAGATCTCCATAGTCCAAGAGACATCGCTCTCTATCCCTCCAAAGGGTAATTTGATTAGTTAAATTATTTATATATAATATTTGGATGTAATGATGAGCACATTCTATTGATTTTACGGAACTGATCATAATTTGTGATTGCTATGCATAGAAACTGAATATAAAAAAACATTGAGTCTCTTTTTTGCCTACGTTATCGTTTAAGTCAGTAATTGTGCAACAATACTTTTCATTAAAAATGCAAATTTATTTTAATTTCAATGGAACAGGTTTACGCGTTTATTAAAATGAAAGTCATGAAAGGGGATATAAAGTTACATACAGTAATTGTATTCTATGTATCGTATGATTTTGAAAGTTTTAAATGTATTCGAGCAACTTTGTATCTGATAATGTTTTTCTTTAGGTATGTGTTTTGGACAGAGTTTGGAAACACAGCTCAAATTGTTAGAGCAAATATGGATGGAACATCAAAAAGCTTCATAGCAAAAAAACAGATAGGATGGCCTAATGGGCTAACTTTGGATTTTAAAAGTAAAGTTTGCACACATTTTCATTTGAAATTTACATCATTGATGTTCTTTTTTGTATCTAACTTAAATCATTTCTTATATAGCAAACCGATTGTATTGGACGGATGGGTATTATAACCGCATCGAATCATCTGACCTCAATGGTGGAAATCGTCAGGTTCTGGCGACTGATAATGATGCTCATTTAATGAGTATTGTGATCCATGGGCAGTATCTATACTACACAGCTTGGAATCGACAGTTTGTTTTTTCATACTCTTAGTATAATTTGTTTTACTTTAATTTAAAAAATTAAACGAAACATACGCCTAACTGTTTCTATGTTTACAAGAAGAATGTTTGGTGTCTATATTGCAGGCGAATAACAAAAATCAACAAAATAACGGGTTTAAAAGTGCCTTTTATGTTGGATTATCCCGAAATTGGGCGACTAGATAGTTTAGATATCTACACTGATGATATTCGAGACGGTAGGTGTTATAAATAGCTGCGTAGTCGGTTTTTTGGGCAGATCACAACTTCGGAAGACTCTTACAGACAAGGTTTATCATTAATTGCATGGATGAATACTATTTTCACTTTAAATGAATACTATTTCCTTCATTAAAACTCTAGTATCATTTGATTTTAAACAGCTGAAAATTAAATGTACTTTAGGAAAAATCCTAAGTCTCCCTAACTAAGCTGAAACATTTGATTCCAATCTTGGCTTCACATACTTCAATATTTTTAAAAGAAATAACTAAATGAAACTTCATATATGCTAAAAAATAAGAAACCTGGTTAAAAATCAAATTTAAATTCTTTGTTAATTAAAAAACCATTTCTAAGACAATTTTGAGCACCGCAGTTGATAATGAATCGCTTGTTTCCTAAAACAACACAAGCTAAAGCTCTGTCACTGAGGTTAAGTACAAACCTGAAGTGCATATGTAAAATGATGTTTTAAACATTTCATTTCTTATTTATTTTATTGTTTGCCTTTTAGACGGGGTCACCTGACCCCGTCTATTGGTTTACTGTCAGCCGAAGTCTCAAACCGGAAGGCACGCGTAGAACACATGAATTGAGTCTACGCGTAAGAAAATAGTGCAGAAAGTTTTCATGCATTTCAGAAATATTTATTATAAAAACACGGATTAAATCTTTTTAAGTCCTTTGTGTATAAACAAAATTCTATTAAGAAAATAAACAAATAGTTTTATTGATCAAAACATTCTTGCTCGGGTTCAAATGTGGAATGAGTTACGTAACTGAATGTACAGCGCCGTTGACGATTCAGTTGGTGTACGAGCTCATTAATCAATAGAAGAGGTTGATGGTAGAATCGAAATTAAAGTTCCCAAACGTAATGTGCCATTTTTGAAAAGTTGTGAATTTTATTTTGACAATCTTTAACCTTAATACTACCAAACTTCATGCGCAAGCCGAAGTTAAAGTCGGAATGGGTTATACAAAGATGTTTTACAAATTAAATAGGTGTACAAAGAAAATAAAAACAAGTCTGAATTTGCCTTTTCGTTCGTTGGCTCTTTAGTTGATTAAACTGAATTTAAATTTTAAACAATGCATTGTAAGCAAAATCTATAATAGATTAGACATTTTGGAAGACTTTTACATTATATAATATATACAATCTTACCGATTAAAGAACCAGGTTAAATGTTAATGTTAATGTTTTCCGCCTTAGTTGGAATCAGGCTTGGGGTGAATTACAGTGTAAAATAATGCATTACATTACCATTACTTCATGAATTAGGGCATTAAATTACCATTACCATTACTTAATTTTCTTTAAGTAATGCATTACATTACCATTACATGAGTAAAGTAATACATTACCATTACTTTGTCAAAAGTCAATAGGTTTTAAAAAAGTAATTTAAAAACTGAATAAAGAGTTTTTGTAAATATTTCATAAATAAAACCTGCTTAAAATATTTACAGGTTCGTGTTCATGTTTACTATCAGGTTCAAATGTAATGACTTATACAAGATTGCTGTTGCACTTGTAGTTCTCAAAGTAAGGTTGGTCCTGTAACATTTACACGCTAATGGCGGAGTTGACAATCTCTGTTGTTTTATGTCTCTGATTTTCGGAGTATGATCTGAATTTTAATGAAAGGAACGGTTGTAACGTAATTAGTGTAGGTGATGCACGAGTTTACACAAAATAATAGTAAGTGGCAAACGGATTTATTTTTACCTATTAATTTTGCATGAATCGCAAATGAAGAAAATCGTGTCAGATAAGTCGGTCTTAAAAATCAAAATGGCGACCGTGACATTTTTAGCTCACCTGAGCTGAAAGCTCAAGTGAGCTATTCTGATCACATTTTGTCCGTCGTCCGTCTGTCCGTCCGTCTGTCCGTCTGTAAACTTTTTACATTTTGAACTTCTTCTCTAAAACCGCTTATCCAATTTCAACCAAATTTGGCACAAATCATCCTTATGGGAGGGCAAATATAAATTGCAGAAATAAAAGTTTGATCTGTATTCAAAGCGGAGAAAACCTTGAAACTGTAGAAAAAGGGGGGGGGTGCATTTTTAAAAATCTTCTTCTCAAGAACTACCGAGGCAAATTCAACATAGTTTAGCATAAATTATCCTTATGGGAAGGAAAAAATAAATTGCAAAAATTAAGTGGAAATTTTGTTTCAAATCTGAGTTATTACGAAAATAATAATAAAGGAAATGCGTGTTTCAATCAGTTTAATAGCTTCGGGTTCGGCATCCGGTAAAATGATTCCATACTTCTAAAACGAGGTTCTTTGTTTAAAGCAGCCATGACATTATACGAAAAAGGTCGATCTGACTATGATGAATTTGCTTGTTGTGCAACAGTTCGCGTATGAAGGGAAATTTTGAAACATACAAAATATATTGGTGCCGATTTTGTGAAGTAAATTGAGGCTAAATATTTCAATGCGTTGACAGTTTTCACACATGACGTTGGTGTTAGCTTGTTCTGATTTTCGTTTCGTTCTCATTATGCTTTGTAACCTGGAAACTATCGTCTGTATTTCGTGATTTTTACGTATCAAATCAAACAGAGACTTCGGTAAATCAAACAGTTAACTGTTTACCTGCGCAAATTAAGCAAAATCGGATGTAGGGGACGGGCACTGAAATACAATTCATTATATCGGTAATTCGGCATTATCTTTTGCGTAATGGTACATGTAGTTTAATGCAATAGGTTTTGTTGAGATGCTCGGCATTTTTTCGAGTTTATTCAGTTTAAATAGAGTTTGATATCGCTGACGGAAATATGTAGGTATATACATGTATATATATATATGATTCATTTCGAAAAAATAAATTGTGTTCTTTATTTGTTATACATGTAGTGCATGTTTCTTGTGTTTAATTGTTTACAATTTCTATTTACTAACCATTTTTGAGTGTTAAGCTTCGAATTATAAGCAAGATACAGCGATTTGCTCACAATTCTATGTTTGTACACAGATCTTAAAAACTAAAGCTTAAAGAAGTAAAATATTTGTCAATATTTATTAAGAAAATTTTCAAAGTCTGTTCTTCCAGAAACCAACTTTAACAACTTATTGTATTGTAAACTTAACCTTTTTAGCTCACCTGAGGGTGGGGCCACAATGGGGGGTCGAAGTTTAACAAATGAATATATAGAGTAAATCTTTAAAAATCTTCTCCTCAGAAACTAATCAGCCAGGAAAGCTGAAACTTGTGTGAAAGCATCATCAGGTAATGTAGATACAAATTTGTGAAAATCATGATCCCCGGAGGTAGGGTTGGGCCACAATGAAGGATCGAAGTTTTACATAGGAATATATAGAATAAATCTTTAAAAATATTCTTCTCAGAAACTAATCGGCCAGGAAAGCTGACACTTGTGTGGAAGGATCCTCAGGTAGTGTAGATTCAAAGTTGTGAAAATCATGACCCCCGGGGTACGGTGAGGCCACAATGGGGGATCGAAGTTTAAAATAGGAATATATAGAGTAAATCTTTAAAAATCTTCTTCTCAGAAACTAATTAGCCAGAAAAGCTGAAACTTGTGTGGAAGCATCCTCAGGTAGTGTAGATTCAAATTTGTGAAAATCATAACCCTGGGGGTAGGTTTGGGCCACAATGGGAGGTCGATGTTTTAGATAGGAATAAACAGAGTAAATCTTTAAAAATCTTCTTCTCAGAAACTAATCAGCCAGGAAAGCTGAAACGTGTGTGAAAGCATCCTCAGGTAGTGTAGATTCATGGTTGTGAAAATCATGATCCCCAGGGGTAGGGTGGGGCCACAATGGGGGGGGGGTCAAAATTTAACAAAGGAATATATAGGGTAAATCTTTAAAAATCTTCTCAGAAACTAATCAGCCAGATGTTTCTTTATAATTGTTAAGACTTTGGCCCCAGGACAATTCTTTGGCCTCCCGAGAAGGTTCATAGTTTGATATACGTTTATATCTAATATATAAACTATTGTTAAGGATCATTTTGAGAACTGCAATACTCAACATATGATAAGACTATAAAATCATCTTGTTAGAAAAGGGACTAATGATTATAAACATAAGAATATCCAGGGGAAAATGGATTTTATTTATACAGGATCTACATGTATTATTGTACATTGTCCAGATAGTTTGTATTATGACTCCATTAAGCTGATTTTATCATACCTATTGTTCCTCAGGTGAGCGATGTGGCCCATGGGCCTCTTGTTTTTTAATGCCAAAGTTCTTGGAAATTTATTTTAAAAAAATATTTCTAACGTCAGGTGCCTGTGTTTGTTATCGGTATACAAATGTTCACTTTGTTTGTTAATTCAGCAGTTTTAGAGTTTCCGCGGTTTTCATAAAACTTTTATTACAGATACCGTCCGACTTTGAATAAATCTAATGATTAAAATTATCTACTTTGATATAGTTGTTTGATTTTCCCGGTTAGTAGTAATTTAAAAAAAATTTCCTTAGGGTCTTATTTTACAAAATATACCGTTGTGTCAATTTTCTACAATTATGAAGGATGAGATAAAGTAAAATTTAGATAAAGTATCAGACAATTGCAAAAAAGCTGAATTAACATAGATTGTAACAAATAATTCAAACTCATAAATTTTGGAAGCATTATCGAGGAAATTAAGGACAATTATAAATTCAAATTTTCAATAACCCGTCTTTCACTACTCTCAGTACTTTGATTATTGACATTGGTGTTAATTATGAGTAAACTTACTTTTTTTAAATGTAACAGTGTATGTATGTAACAATCTTTTTTATCATATTGAAGTATAAAAAATATTCCCAAAATCTATGCATAAATTTCAACAATATCTACATAGACGAATGTACATTTCGTAATTTTAATTTTGGTGAATCTTTAAAAATCGCCAAAATAGGCCAAATTATATTTCAGCTACTAAAACAGCTATAAATATAGCTTGAAACAATAGTACAAACTTGTGCTTAAAATTTTAATATTATGCATTTTGTTATAGTTAGTTCCAGTTGCTCGAACCTAAATGGTTTGTGTAGTACGTTTTGTTTTCCAACTCCAAACGGGAGGACATGTGGATGCCAAGACAACGTTAAGCTTCAATCAGACCAATTAACCTGTGAAGGAGGTTAGTAGATTCCATTTGTGTTCTTAAACTATAGAAATTTAGCTTGAAGAACTAAAACATGAAATGAATGTGCATACCACAAGGTCGTAGCATTAACTCTCTCAATTCGTTAGTTTCTAGATGTCAGACGTTGCATCATTCTGTGAATTTCATCGACTGCCGACCGTATCCAGGTTTGACTTGCAATTTTGAATGCAAAGCAGGCTATCAAAATGCTAGCACTGCCACAGCTACTTGCAGTACTACTGGAATATGGGTTCCATCAATAGATGAATTGTGCAAAGGTTTGTTTTTCTAAGATATTTGAAAAATGCTAACAATGAAACATTAAGAACATGAAGAACATTGATCAACTACAGTATATTTTGCTTTAAGCAGTACAAAGGATTTCAAAAATTATTCTGTTATACGTATAATAAAATCGGTTTTTTTTCTTCTTACTCTAACAATATTAGAAATGAAGCTAGAAAAGCAAATTTGGATAATTGCTAATTGATTACAAGAACTGAATGTTCCTCAACGACGGTTACCTATTTAAATGGTTCTTTTACATGTTAAACCAAACATGTTTTCTTTCAAATTTGTGGCAATAAAATATTAAATATACACTGCACAATTACATATCATTTTTAGAGACATTGTGTCCAATGTATCTGGACAATGCTGTATTGTCACCAAGCTGTAGTAGAAAAATTGGGGATCTATGTACCTTCTACTGCATGAAAGGCTATCTCCCGACTTCATCAACCATGGTGTGCACATCTGAAGGAAAGTGGAACGTTGATACAGATACACTATGTTTACGTAAGATTTAGCTTTAATGTCTTAAATCAAATGCTATATTTGTTAAAATTTTCGCAAATATATCAATGATTTTTATTCTGTAGCAATATTGTGTCCACTGTCACTGGGTACTGCTGTTTTATCATCAAGCTGTAGTAGAAGGACTGGAGACTCGTGTACTTTTTATTGCGTTGATGGTTTCATTCCTACAACATCTGATAGATTGATGTGTACATCTGATGGGACGTGGAACCTTCACACTGATACTTTATGTACACGTAAGAAGTGATTCTCGCTATTTTATTACATCAACTAACATTTGTAAGGAAACATTGGTAATCAAAATTTACGAGAAATAAAAAGAAGTCTAGAGTATAAGATATTTTTTCAATGCATCTTAGCTTGACTAAGCTTGGAATGATACTTACTAAAA
The DNA here is from genome assembly GCF_025612915.1 of Magallana angulata. Taxonomy (NCBI): domain Eukaryota; kingdom Metazoa; phylum Mollusca; class Bivalvia; order Ostreida; family Ostreidae; genus Magallana; species Magallana angulata. The sequence continues at coordinate 440,290 of NC_069117.1, read as the reverse complement.
TAATTTATCATGTTGCGAAACAAGAAAGTAAAATTTTAAAAAAATATATGTTATTCATAGCAAAGTTATGTCCAGCAACAATAGAAAATGGCCATCTAGCTGAAAATTGTGAAAGACGAATTGGAAATATATGTTCGTTTACTTGTAATGAAAAATATATATCGGCCATTGATCCTAAAAACATAATATGTACTACCGGAGGAGTATGGAGCTCAGACACTCAGCGACTGTGCAGTCGTAAATTGTTTATTAACATAAAAAGAAATAAATTGCACTCTGAACACTGTATTTTTGCTTCAATTTAAGCTTGTCATAGAAATGCTAAATACATGTTCTTATTTTCAGCTATGAAATGTCCCTTGGACGTAACCAACGGATATGTGTCGTCGACCTGCCGGGGTATGGTCGGGGAGAAATGTGACGTATTCTGTAAGGGTGACGCCTCAATGAACACTGCTCACATCATATGTCTGTCTTCGGGTGCCTGGGACAAAGATACTGCTGATATATGTCGACTGCGTCGTGAATATGGTAACTTTTACGTTATTGTCGTTTATAATGACCTTGTCTGTTAGCTCAATTGGTTTACATAGCATTTTGTGCAATGTTTTTCTTAAGTTGTACCTCTGTGGTTATTTATGATATAGTAAAGTAAAGGTTTGCATTGAAATTTTAAATCAAAAGGATTGCGATTAAGTTAACGCGGCAAATATGTTCATGTTCTTGTGATATATGAGTTATTATATCAAATTATATTAATTATTTTTTTGTTGCAAAAAATGATTACAAGTAAGATATTTCATAATTACTTTCGTGCAATATTTTTTGTATAGCATTATATCGGAAAGGAAAGTTATAACAATCACCATTCAAAATTATAATAAAAAAACATGTTATACATTTCTAAACCATTGTATTCTTTTGTCAACATATACATTATACATCTAGTAATATATATATATATATATAGAAAAATGTTTTCAGTAGACGATAACACAATAATCCATTTCTTTCAAATTTAATCCAGAGCGCTTTCGCCTGATCGGCTCTTCAGTGGATTTCAAATTATAACAGAAATAACAAACGTTGACGTCGTTATTATGACGTCATAAAGTAGACAACGTCACGAACAGTGTAAACAATATTTGGAGATGGCGGCAAATATTTTTTACAAACACATGTAAACGTAATAAAATATGTACAAATGATATTGTTTTAAAATAAGAGGTTATTGAAATGAAAGCTAAATAAAGTCAATGCAGAATAAATAATGCAATTATCGATTAAGTTTAGGTTTAAATTTTTTTATGAAATATTGTTCTTTTGCAAGTCGCAGCTGATCACTTTCCTCGCGGACTTTGTAAAATGGAAAAAATTCAAACCGGCCTCTCCCGCACATATCAAAATGTTCACTACACGGAGTGTTACGAACAGAAGGATCCCTTATCTGCTGCTTATGTACCCTCACACGGTCGGCTAGTATATATATATATATATATATATATATATATATATATATATATATATATATATATATATATATATATATATATATATATATATATTTTATTAGAGAAGTTTCTGTTAATCGCGTATTTTCCCCCATTTTTTATTAGCAGTTACATAAATTGATTTGTGAGGAGATCGTTTTTGTTTTGTTAGACATCACTCATGCAGCACTTTGTGTAAAGAGCGAATCCGTCAAACTTTACTCATGCAGTAACCAAAATGTCAGATATTTCATACTATAATGTCTTTAATATTTTAGGTAAAATAGTGAAAATTGAACAAAGTGTTCACATATTCATACACGTGTTATCCTAATATAAATCGACCCTTTTTGCTTTTCAAATGAAAATACATATATTATGATATAAATTATAAGTTAGCAAAAAGCGGACTAACTGCCAAACTTAACATTGAAGGATAAATTTGCTATTGTTACATTCAAATATGGTTAACCATGATTTTTTAGTTACCATCATACTGCATTTGTGAAATTAAAAACATGTGTCTTTTTCAGAGAAAAGCTTGACCTATGGAGAAGTTGGATTGCGTGTATTATGTGTCATGGTCCTTATTGTTGTTGTAACCACGCCGGTCGCCTGCTATTATTTAAGGAAAGACAACGCGAAGAAAAATGATTAATATAAAAATATATTTGTTTTAAAGAAATTCCCATCTTATTTTGTCAGACTTCATTTTTATCTCATTTTGAGAAAATTATTGAATCTTTTTTTTTTTAAATTAAAAGCTTTTTGGAAAAGCGATTTTAATAGGTTTGAATCACAATAACAACAATTTTGATATCATTATTTGTCAACCAACGTATTTACAGGGTATTGAAAAACGTTTGGACAATGGTAATACATATATCTTAACGTCACATCGGTATATGAATAAATAAATAACTCAAGGTTAATTTTTAACCAGTTCTGTTCTATCAAATCTGCAAAACAAGAACTATGTTTTATCTGTGTACGAATTTCTGCAGAAATGTATTTATCGTGATACAATTGTAAATATTTTGATGTTTGGTGTTGGATGTCATAAATATTTATTTAAGGAACATCTTTATATTGATATTGACGTTTGTAGCTTCCTAGATATTCAACATATCAACATATAATTCAGTATTGAAAATATTGCGTCCAAAATGTATGCAGAGGCAGTCTACTTTTAATTAAGGAAATAAATTAATTACATATGTGTCTGAACATACACTCTTGGGTGTTAAAACGATGCAAAGAAAAAAAGGTAGAATCATTTCAGCTGTAAACAACAACAAAGAGGTAAGCATAACACAAATAAAAAAAAATAAACAAGATGTTATAAAAAAAAGTAGGCAGTTAACTAAGACTATTATGTTTTATGTGAAATCTTAAAAAGAAAAAAATAATAACTCGCTTTTTCCTCCATAAACATATGTTATCATGAGGCACTATAAAGAGAAAATATACTTAGACGTTTAAAGAACCGATCATACAGAAAAAAGTTCTTCCATGGTTAATTTGATCATCAGTTTTTTAATTCACCAAATTCTGTCATGTTAACAAATGTTTTCATAAACATGATTGGTACTTGAAGATTACCAATTTGTTTTTATTTTTTCTCAATCAGGCTTCTTTAATTAATAATCAACGAAAATTCCCCGATAAATTCCGGAAATCATCTGAATTTTTTGGATTTTATGATCTTGCGCATGCGCATTACATTCACGCTAAATCACTAGAGGCTCTTTATTTTATGTTTCCACAATATCATATTAGCATGGATAAACTTGGAAACGATAAAACAAATGTGTGTTAATTTTCATTGGAAATTGTTTTATGTTCATCAAAGAAAATACGGGAGATAACTTTAAGACAGTGCATTTACTAGAAAAAATCCCGAGAGTTTTGAATGTTAACAAGATGTGTAAAAAACGTTGTTGAAATATGTTGGATTCTGCAATTATAGATTTAAACTTTTCGAGGAAATGTATTTACAGCTTCAAAATGGTTTTTGTGAACAATTTGACTGTTATATTCAATGCAACTTAATTTTCTCCAAAATCGTTTTGGAGCAATTCAGCAATTTTCTGCGACATTATGGGTATATGGGAGGCATTTTATCGTCGGAACCCACGGGTTTTCTATCCGTTACACTGCAGTGTAACGGATAGAAAACCCGTGGGTTCCGACGCTGGAGGCATTTTGACTGTGATGAAGGCAATTCCCGAGACACAGTTAGATTATTCCAACTCAACAGAGTGTAGTGAAATTAATAGCATTATTGTAGGCGTGAAGTTTCGTTATACAAATGTCAACAATATACGGTGTTTCGATGTATATATTTTGTAAATGCCCGATATCACATGCAATGTCAACCCGTGCACGCACGGGTAAAAGTCTAGTGTGTAAAGAAAATAAAGTACTTATGAGAGAGAGAGAGAGAGAGAGAGAGAGAGAGAGAGAGAGGTGTTGTTATTGTCTTTAGTGGTACATGTATGTACGGGGAATAAAGGTATGAATCGCTACGTTAGAAAAATATAATACGTTAGCTTAAGCAATGCATTTGTTACTTTATTACCCTTGTGGTCCTCAAAAGGGAAATTTGTGACATTCATTTTCGTTCTTGTATTTTCAAAGCTTGGTTGTTAATATGCAAACACATGCAAATACATAAAGAAACATGACATGTGGTTATAACTGTTTTGATAATAAACATGAAATTAAACCTGTTATTTTCTGTTGATCTATGTCCACACCAACAAGGCTATTTTGTAAAAACAGCAAGGAGTTCCCTTAAACCTTTTATTTGCAAATATTTGACAGATCCTTAGAACTTATAGGTCGACTTTTATCCCACACTAGATACTAAGGTTTAATGTCATGACACAATTTAACAAATTCATTACATTAACTGATAAAATAATTTCACCATCTAGATAAATTTAAACGTTTGAAAACCAATAAATTCTAGCATAAGCTATTAATTCTGCAGAACTCTACGACGCGAGGGCTTTAGAAATCACGAAAAAGTGTGTAGTCAACACCGTGGTCAAAATTGCTTTATGGCGTAAAAGGTTAATTATAGATGTAATACTTTTATGTTGGGGTAAAAAAGAAATTGATCAATATATATATATATATATATATATATATATATATATATATATATATATATATATATATATATATATATATATAAAGTTACGATTCAAATCACAACAGTAATCTTAGAATGGCTTCGTTTATTATTCGTATTTTAGTGACAGTTAATACTTAAACTGGTCTTCTTTTCATATCAATTTATTGTATTCTATTCATAGTATTATAAAATTAAACAGCATGTCAATTGACAATGGCAATGACCCAACATTAATTTTTATCCAAGACGTTTGAAGTGTCTAAGTAGTTGTTATGGAAAATGTGGAAACAGTCCTAAATTCTCATTTGTTTTGCCTCGGACTAGAATGTCTCGACTTCATTGGATGAATCGTGTCACGTGATTGCCTTATAAATCTCTTTACACGGCAAGCGTCAAAATTTATACGGCAACATGGCGGACGTAACGTTATTTGAGCTGAATTTTTACACAAACGTTCAACCATACATTGAATTTAAACCCCAAAATATTTTAGAGTGATATCCCTTTGCCCGTGACGTAATAAAACGATTCTATATACAATGGCATTCAGGTTTGCTCAGACAACTGACGAGAAAGGTAAAAAATTAGAGAATAAGCCTATGAATTTAATTCTTATATATTATCTTTTGTTGTTTACATATCAAACTTTAGGTCCTCGACAAAACAAAACACTTATTAGGTTTGTTACTGACTGTTTACAGAAATTTCTGTAAACAGTCAGTAACAAACCTAATAAGTAATATTGTTGAGTAAATATGTAAACATAACGCTTATGTAAAACGTCCCTCTTGACAAAAGATACTCTTGTATCGAGACCGTCCAGTTCTCTAAGTGTTAGTAAGCTGACCCTCTCATTTGATGTTAACTTAATTTTGAAACAACTTCCTTGTTTCATAGTATCATATATACACGACATTTTCGGACAATTTGTTATATTTTATTTCCACATTGACAAAGTAAAGATGTTTCAGTTAAGAAGAATACGGATTTTCAAACTCTTAATACTGTGTGAATATTTCTGGCTTGGTAAGTGTTAAATATATATGTCATTAATATGAAAATATATAATGGATTCTTTACACAAACAGTAAGACTTTTTTTGAAAATATATCTTCTATTTCCCATTTTAGTACCAATCATTATATAAAATAAAAATATGAAAATTGATAGATGGGTGGTTTATTATACTTCTTTGTATAATAGAGAATTGAACTTTCGTTTAATTTTGATCTATGACCAGAAAGGTTTTGGGGTGTTTTTCTTAGAGTATTCAATTTCTTTAGTACATTGTCAAGTTTGATTTACAAAACGTTCTATGATTTATTAAGACAGTATAACCCAAGAATATCACCATTATTCACTAATACATTTTACAAAAAAGTTATTCTTCTGTTTATATGTGGTCTCTGATTAAATATTACTCATAATAAAGTTGATTATCAAACTGCCAAGAAAAAGTATATACAATTTAAACATAAGATCTTATGATTTTTTCTGGCGTCAATATATCGAACTCGAAATGCAATCTTAATTAGTTAGTCTTTCTTCCTGATTATCTTTGCAGCATGCTGCAAAGATAATCAGGAAAAAAGACTAATAACTCTGTATACAAACTGTTGACACAATTCAATGGTATTTCAACTAACATTTAACCTCTCAAAATACAGTTCTAAAGGTATGTTCTTCATCAAAATAAGATCAAGTGATGTCATTCTTGAAACAAATTTCAGAGTCAAATGATATTTACCACAATTTCAAATAAAATGCATGTGACTTCTATGTCATGTTTTCTTCAGAATCAAAGTTAAAACTATCAAAAAATTGAGCACCAGAAGAAATGGTGTTTTAAGAACAAAATGCATATAAATAAAACATAATGTTGTTCTTCCTTGATTCTGATAAGAACTTTGTAAAACTATAAAATACTAAACCTACAATGACACCAAAAAACAACAATCCAAAACCTCGCTTTGAGTATTGGTACTGGACTGCTCAAAACAAACATCTGACACTTTCCCGCATGAGAGTTTATTCGCCAGACTAGATCACTAAGGCATATAAGGCAGCCTACTAAATTAAATTTGAAGTTTCCTGTCTGATCAAACGCAACAACGACTTGTGGAGGACCAATTCTCACCAACCACACCCGTTACATTCAGAGTGCCCAAAAGAACTGGCCTTGACCCAATGTTCTTCTTGGCGTATACTGTGAAATCATTAAATTCGTCGTTGCTCAATTATCATTATATTCGAGCCTAGCCCTATCCCACAAACTTACATATTCAACGAAAACAAATTCTGAAAGGGTAAGTTTTCTTACTGAAACTGAAAACCAAAGCAACGATACGATATTACTTCCCACGAATAAGCAAAAAACTTACAATCCATGAATATTGGCCCCAACAAATTTAAAGTATTACATGTACATGTAACGACCTTCTTGCCTGAGTGGGATTCAAGGCCAAATTGTTTGCAGATGACTGCCTTCTGATAGGATCATCACTACAGAGGCCAATGCCAGACTACTTCAGATGGACCTAAACCATCTCAAAAATAGAAAAACTAATGCACTTTAACCCAGACAAGTGCAGATTTACTTGTATCACCACCAAACGGAGGCAATGCATTACCTTTCATTACATGGGATGGATTTAACCATAACCAAGTTCCTAGGGATCAACATCTCTAACATCGAATCGTGGAACCATCATATTATAAGTGTTTGTAAGAAGGCAACCAACACCTTGCTTCCTTACAGATGAGCATCTCGTCTTGTCCAGGAAATATCAAGGACAAATGTCAAAAGATTTTGGTCAGCCCCCAGGTTAAAAATGCATCCACTTACTAAAACACCAACAGTAGTGTCACAACAATGATTGATAGACTAGAGGGAGGGAGCTGACACCAACGCAGAATCAGAGCGAAGTCTATTATAATAAACCGTGTTCTCCATTCCCGAATTGCCATATAACTGCCTCCTCAATCAGTCAAACAGAAGAAGTTACAAGGGGACACTAACTCCATGGCTACGTCTCTTAAGTCATATAAGACCAGGATTCCGGTAAAAAAAGCACATATAAAGCATCTTTGAACTAGTTTTAAATTGTAAATAAAGGTGTAGACACCCCTTTACACCCCGCAAACATCCACACCGCACACTTCATCATCCCACACGCTTTAAAACTGCAATTGATAATGCAGTAGTAGTGACCCTTTCTTGAATTTAATTAAAAAAAACCCAACATGAACAATCACATAAAAGAAGAGAAACAATTGTGCATTTTCTTGTATCAAATAACTTGACCATGCACCATACAAAATCCTTTCAAGATTTAAAAAAAAAACAAAGATTTTTATTCGTAACTTGAATATTTTTTATTCTCACATCTTATATATTTGTATATATTTTTATAGGTGGTTTTCATTGATTTCTTAAATTATTCAGCCAAACTATTTAAAAGAATACATTTAACTTAAAATGAAAAACTGAACTCTAATGTTATAACATCTTTTTGAAAAGGAAACAAAACTTCTGTTTTGAGCTATATGTCAAAATAAATTTAACTTTATCTACTATAAAGATAAAAATGTTTTCTTGTTTTATAGAATTAATTGATATAGTAAACAAATGTATAGAATGATTAACATTTTCACATGATGCATTATCAGGTGTTCTTGGAGACAAAGGTCTGATTCTTGGAGTATGGAACCCTGCGTCGTTTGTAACCATAACAGATATACCTAAAGATTCAGCGAATCCCTTCCGGAATGTTAGCTTAGAAATTAATCCTTCAAGCTCGCAAATAACCAGCCTCACCGCTGATACGAAGAAAGCAGTCGTTTTTGCAGCCATTGGGGAGACAATTTATATTTATCACAATTTTTCAATTTGGCAAAATGTTTCAGCGAAATTTTCAGTTCAGTTTAGAGGCAAGTCAGCAGCAATTGGACAGATTGCATTTGACTTTGTGTCAAATAATCTGTATTGGTGTGACTCCCTACTTAACTGGATTGCCATGAAACCAGCTTACAATTACAACAACACGTTCTATAAAGTCATAGTTCAACAAGATTTGAATCAACCTGAAGGACTGGCGTTAGATCCGGTGGACAGGTAAAACGTGTTTCATAGTTCATATTAAAGAAAAATATTGGCACATTTTACATGAAAGCTATTGAAAGAATTTTTAAACATCTTTATCAACAGATTTATGTTCTTTTCCGATAATGATCCCAATTCCCGAATTGAAAAAGCTTCTTTGGACGGCCGAGATAGAGTTGTGATTATTCACAAGGGACTTTCAAGAGTTCTCACCCTTACCGTGGACCTTGATAATAAAAAATTGTATTGGGCAGACCATGGCAGACACACCCTGGAGGGTTGTGATTACGACGGAGCAAATAGGAGGGTGATCAGGCGTATGAACTCGGTTTCCATAACAGGCTTAACATACTTTCAGGTGTGTATTATTGGGGTTTTTATTGTTTAATTTACATTCCCAAGATAGGGCGTATAAGGTTTGAATACAGAAAATAAAACATACTTTATATATATATATATATAAGTAGGTATTATCAATCTTCTTTCCTTAAATTATTATTGTGTAATGCACACCCCTCAAGAGTAACGACGTGTTAGTTTTTAGTACAGGAAGAGAAATGAAATCTATTTTGTAAGCAGGTACCCAAGAAGTTGTTGAATTTTTCCGGTAAGCTGTGAGAGTGTGTATATCAAAAGATAACAACCAAAGTTACATTTATATGCCTCGCATTTTTAATGTTTTGATTGGTTGTTTTCGAGTCCATACTCATTAGAATTATTAAACATTTTAAAAATTGCAAATCTGATATTTAAAAAAAACCCGAAGCCGACATCAATTTTGTCCTTAAGGATAAAATATGATTTAAAAAACAGTGTTTGAATAAATAAGATATAAGCAAAAGAACAATTTTTACCTTAGTTTTTTTTCAATTATACATTAAACGAAAGCAATTCATCTTGTTGATCGAAAACGTGAATTTCTTTTATAGTAAAATTACTTACATCTAATTTGATTTTTTTATTAGAATATGCTGGTCGCAGTAAGTGTTGGTTCAAAGGCCATCCTAGCAGTTGATATTTCATCTGGATCTCTACTTTACTCACGAACTTTCCTATCAGCAAAGCCGTATGCAATAACAGTGTATGATAATGAGTCTGTACGATCCTTTAGTAGTAAGTGGTTTAAGTATGATACTTTTGTATGAAATAGTCATCGTACTACATGTACTAGCTGCATGCTGTCCACTTCAACAACAAGTTGCCATTTCAGCAAAGTTCAAAAGTTATATCGTGATTGTTGTTCCTTGTTTGTTAAAATAGACAGTGACCAATGAAATGTAAATGAGAATATACAATACAGAGAGAGAGAAAGAGAGAGAGAGAGAGAGAGAGGGAGAGAGAGAGAGAGATTATCAGGAACAAATACATGTATAAAGGTGAAAAAAAACTAATCAAAATTTATTTATTTATTCTGACACATGAATAAAGTTTGTGATAATCATTGAATTGTGTCCCTTTTACAGATCCATGTCATTCTTTTAATTGTGAACATATCTGTCTCAATGCACGGTCGGGACCAAAGTGCCTCTGTTATGAAGGATTTATATTTGATAGCAATAACATTTCATGTATAGGTATTGGTTTTCATCTACTTCTTTGTCTTACAAATGATACTAAAGAAACAAGATCATATAAAGTAACTACATTAAGAAAGCAACTATCGTCACCATATCTGTTTTTTAAGAATATTTTTTATTGAAAGAAATAATTTTTTTCAGAGAAGTCCTGGTTTTTTAAAAGGGGTTTTATCGTTAGCAACGCATCGATTTTTGCCATGCATGAAGTCCACTCAGCTAGTAGCCAGTCAAATCGATATAAATACAGGCGAATTCCTGGCAACATTATTGAGACATTTGCTGTTGACGCCATTTCTGACATCATCTACTTCGTAGAAAGTAGTAGTGGTTCGTTAAAGAAACACGACATAATTTCACGGAAAACAAGCACCATTGCATCTGTTTCATCCGCCAGAGGTACATTGTAACCCAATCCCTAGAGCACATGAGAACATCCCAATACAACCATTTTCATACTGTAATGACACTAAACAAAAAATTTACAAATTTATCCTGGGCAGTCATTTATCTATGCCACTTAATATGTCGATTTATTTTTTGTCATAATTTATATGGACAGCAAGCATCATTTTAAATGTTTTTAATGACAGACTTAACGTTCGATTGGATTGCAAAACTTCTTGGATGGATAGAACCCACTACGTCGAGTATTAGATCTTTCTCAGTTAATTCCCAAACCAGTACTAGTGCCACCATATATACCAACCAGTATCAATCCGCTTCTCTAACCATAGATCCTTACAATGGGTAAGCAGTACAGTAGTGAATTGTTTCTATTTTTTAATTTTCAAGCTGGTACTTCAACTGTTTGACTCGTATTATGTGTTTTGAGTAATGATATCTGACATTGCTTTTCTAAAATAAATTGCAAAGTTCTGACATTACCCAAAACCCCCGATAAACAATCCAAGGTTTAAGTGGAAATTTTAAAAAAGACTAATTTAATCTAGGCTGAGATAAAAAAGAATATATATTGCATATAACATCTGTCTTGCATGAATATGAAATACGATTTTTTTTTTTAAAATCCTTCAGTTTTAAACAGACAATGGCATTAACCTACCACTGCTGTTAAAAACTTTATTTAAGCGCCCTGTACTGGATAACAGGGTTATCAGATAGGTCAATAGTTCGTGGATCCTGGACCAGAGATACACCAACAGTTCTAATATCGGCGGCAAACCTAAACAATCCACGTTCTTTACAATATGACGTTACAAGTCACAGGTACCTTTTTAAGCCTTTTTAAACTTTTTCTTATACAATCAATATTGCTTTTATTCACCCAAATAGCTTGCAGTATCATTTTTTGATACAGACTCTACTGGCTAGGTCGTACGTTGATTAAAAGCTCGATGGCAAACGGTTCCGATATGAAAAGTCACATCATTACAAATGGAGCTACAAGAGCATTTGTTTATAAGGTTATTTTCTATTTTAGATTAAATTATTATTTTTAAAAATTGTGTATAATTCTTTTCATAAAAATACTTTTTATTTACTTTTTTAATATTGCTATTTCACTGCAGGATTTCTTTGGATGGATAAATGGAGATAAACTCTTTTTTGGAAGAAAAACCGATACTAGTTCAAAATATGAAATTGATATATTAAACAATTTAAAAGATGTCGCTGTGTTTGATTCGTCTTTGGAAATGGACGTACGAGGTATACCGATATGCCATATGATATCTAATTTGATACACTACTTTCCTGTTCCTCTCTCTCTCTGTCTCTGTCTCTCTCTCTCTCTCTCTGTCTCTCTGTCTCTGTCTCTCTCTCTCTCTCTCTCTCTCTCTCTCTCTCTCTCTCTCTCTCTTTGTTTTGTATCTAAAATTTGCAAAATTTTTCATAACCATGATTCTGTGTGTGCCTTCATCTTTAATGAAATAATGTAAATCAGGTACCTGCAAAATCTTAAATGGTGGGTGTGGAGAATTATGTGTTCCCGAAAAAGATGGTCGCAGATGTGAATGCGATATTGGCCTACAGCTACAACCAGATCAGAGTTGTGACAGTGGTGGGTACCCATTTATCAAACCGAACGTTGGTTTATCAAGACTTCATAATGCTACTCTATGGTAGGCAGTTTAGTTTTAAACAATATCCTGATAAAATGTTTTCCTCAACAGTGTTTCTATAATAAATGGTTTGGTATTCAACAAATCCATTTTACCCGATTTTAAGTTTTTGATATTCTTGTATGTTGACGTGTATAGACTCAGATAAGTTCTCGCAAGGAACGTCCTGTTTCAACAATATGGAATTCTCTAAAATCTCAGATTTGTGATAATTTGCACTTTCTAGTTAACCATGCCATGTTAAAGCCAAAGTTAAAATTGCGTCGTTGTCTGTTATAAAAACAGGCACTATATTGCATATTTTAGCATTTGGTTACTTTGAATTCAATTTTTATCTCTGAAATTTCATTTTTCAGAACTCTTTGAATAGTCTATGAACGTCATTCATTGTTTAAGAAAGTATGTTTTTAAGATGATTTAGCCATAATTTCAAAACGTCAGATAAGTGATAGAGAAAAGTGCAGTGTGTTTCCTTCTGGAATTATCCGATGTAACAAGGGAAAATAATCCTAAATTTAGTCTTCCTTTTATAACTGGGATAATAAGGATGTCGTTTCAGTTTATTCTCGTATCATTTGAATAGTATCAGTGATAGTTGTGTCAGATTTATTCATGTTATATTAATTAATACGCCTGTGTTCTTTGTATGTTAACCGACTTGTTGTTAATGTTGTAACAATACACCGAAAAAAATGTTCACAAAAATAATTTTTCGATTGCACAAAATAAACAAAAACAATGCCTAAAGTTTTATCTGTAAATATTGATGCATGGTTTATTAATTGCTTTGTAAAAATACGCTAAATACGAAAAAGACTTCAAAGCAAAGACCACCAAATATGACTCACCCTTTAAAAAAAAATTGGTTCAATGATTCAAACTTCTTTTAACGCTCTGCATTATAGGTAATCCAATTCCACGACAACAAAGAAAGAACGAATGTATTTTTATAGTGTAGAATTTAGTTCCTATAATTTCACGGAATATTGTTATACTGATAAACATCAATACAAGCCTATTTAAAAAATCAGTTACAATTTAAGCTCACTTATACGTGTCTTAGAAATAAAATATCTTTTTACCTTAAGTATTTTTTTCTTTTGTAGATGTTTTGACAGCAAATTTCATTATTGCGTCCGATTACACACATGGACGGATAATTCAGGTTAATCTTCAGACTGGAACTGTTGTAAAGTTACCTTTATCAATTAACAAACCAAATGGGATAGTGTTTGATAAAACAACAAGGACGCTGTTTTTCTCTGATTCGTCCAGGAATACCATAATGACTACATCGCTGCATGGAACAAACAGAACATTATTCTACACAACAGGTATATATAAGATTTTACAGATAAAATTTGTCAGTGTGTGTAGCTTTATGTTTCTTAAAACTGTATCATTGTGTTTACCTTTACCGTAACGACTCCCTTTGAAATATCAATGAACGAAGTCGAAATTCTTATAATAAACACCAATATTTAGTATTATACTTTCATGTTAAATACTGAAATCTGATTGGTTTAGACGCAGTTGATAATCCGTTCTATTACCCTCAGCGTTAGCAACACACTTAGCAACGGGTAACACAACGAATTGTGACATGCGCGTAAATTATGCGCGTACGGTTCGCCGTAGAATTCACGTCTTTTCTAAATAAAAGCAGTAAAAAGTTCTCTAAAATTAAGACATTCAGTATACTTAAATAGATAGTGCCTGTTTGGGAGGATAACAGTTGAAATTGATACCCCGAGGAAACCATTGTCAACTGACGCGAAGCGACTGAAATTGAGAACAATATCGGATATAATGCGAAAACAATTTTTACCAGAAACAAAACAAAAACCCACAAACAAAACAAAAAAGAAGGAATTATCATGACAATTTGTTCAAGTGAGGTTTTTTTTTAATTCAAGAAAATTGCCTGCCATGGTTTCTATATATCATTAGATATGAGAGATTTTGGTTTTTTTTTTAGTTAAGATAAATGTAAACAAGAAAGTGGTAAAAATAAATCCCGGCAATATATTTCACGGTAAATAGAAATAATGTTGTTTTATTTTCAGGTTTTGCTTATGCAGACCGTCTGGCCATCGACTACTCTACGGGTAATCTGTATTATACAGCTGTAGGTCCGACGACATCTCAGAGTTATATTGGAGTAGTCCACAGGGCCACATCTCTTCACAAAACGCTGATATCAGATCTCCATAGTCCAAGAGACATCACTCTCCATCCCTCCAAAGGGTAATTTTTATCAATAAATAGATTTTAACGTCCGATTTATAAAATGTCGGAGATAATTCACTGCGTAGTAAATGAAAAAACAATATCTATAAATTTTGCAACATGAAAAATTCACTATTTTTCAGATATCTGTTTTGGACAGAATTTGGAAACATAACTGAAATAGGTAGAACTTCTATGGACGGAACATCCAAAATCTATATTGCAACAACACAGATTGTATGGCCTAACGGATTAACCATTGATTTTACATGTAAATATTTGAGTGATGTTGCATTTTAATTTCTTGAAGAATTGAGTCATCATTAATAACGATAATAAACATTTCCTCAATATCGACTGTTTTAGCAAGCAGATTGTATTGGACGGATGGGAAAAAAAATCGCATCGAATCTTCTGACCTCAACGGTGGAAATCGCCAAATCCTAGCGTCTGATAATGATGCCCATTTAATGAGCATTGTGAGCCATGGACAGTATCTCTTCTACACGGCATGGAATAGACAGTTAGTTTGTTAAATAATTCTTTATGTAAAAAGATAATTCTTAATCTTTGTTTTTCGTGTCTTGAAATAATTATTATCTGCCCAAGTGGATTTTTACCCTGTGCGCTGTTGAAACTCCACTAGAAGACCATGAACCGGAGAGCTCTTCATTATATTCTTTATTAATAATATAATTTTATATCAAATATAACGAATAACTGATAAAGATCCTTTTTTTCAATTTCTATTTATTTATGTTTACTGCTTATTGGTTGAATATGGTTATAAAAAAATTTTATCTTTGAAAAAATACACTACAGAGAGTGTATAAATCTTGCATTACGGATCTTGCCTTAGTTTCATTTTTTATACACAGACGCATCACAAAATTGGACAAAAGAACTGGGTCCAAGGTGATTTTTATGTCGAACCATCCAGAACTCGGGCGACTAGACGGCCTTGATATTTATGCTGATGAAAGTCAAGACGGTAAAATAAACAGCTAACTTAACTCACTTTTTTTTAAAATAAACCTACATTTCCCTAACATCTTTTATATTTTTAGTAAGCTCAAGTTGTTCGAGCAAAAATGGATTTTGCAGTACATTCTGTTTTCCAACCCCAACCGGAAGAACTTGTGGCTGTCAAGACAACGTGAATCTCCAATCAGATCAATTAACTTGCCCAGGAGGTAATTCTTAAATAAAAGGGTCACAATTCTACTGTTAATTAACGATCAATTTAATACATGTACATGTATACCTATAATGCATTTGCCTCTATTTTTGCTCCAGTGACTCGATGTCCAACTTCGCTACGTAATTTGCATTTTCTTGACTGCCAACCGTACCCAGGTCAATCATGTAATTTTGAATGTAAAACCGGTTATCGACTTGCAATCAATACTTCTGTTTCCTGTGGATCTTTGGGACAATGGAATTTGCCAACAGATACATTATGTGAAGGTATTCGTTTTATTTCTTTATAAAATTTATAAAAGAAGGGTTACAAACACGAATCGACTAGCGAATATAAAACACCCACAATAAAAATCCAATAAATAAAATAATAGCGCATACATTTAACTTTTTCTCGATTGCCATTCGTCGATTATGAATTTTGTATAACTTCAAACAATATTACAAATAATGCAAAGTCGATCTTTTTCAAACCTAGTTAAAAGCAAAGCGCTAACACAAAATATTCCCCATTATAAATCTCCGTCGGAAATCTGTTTTCTTCACTGTGAATTTTACTAGGGAAAATGACAATGTGTGAATGAGGTTATCATGGAAATGTTTCCTTTCATCGATTTCAATTGCACTTTTTTCCCAGGTATGAGTATTTTCATTAAAAATCGTCAAAATGTGCAGCATAAATATCTTGGGACAGACTGTAATTGAGGCTTTGAATGAAATACGTTCTTTTGATATCTTAAATAATCGGATTGTAAATTTATTAATTTATTTTTTTAAAAACCACTCAAATTTTTATTTTAACTGGTAGTGCAAGCTTTTTAAACTGTAAAGAAATTCGCTATAACAGTAAAATTTTGCGATGATTTGTTAAGGATTTTAATGGGCACTTTAAATACTTCGCTTTATCCAAAATTTCGCTTTATTCGTGTTCGTACTAAATGAGTTTTACTGTAAGTTGGTTCAGTACAATTATCACATGCTGCAAAGGTCTATCGAGGTTTCTTTGGAGATTTCAATGACCCATGGCATTGTTCACTCCGATTGGAAATTCCTTTTAATACACTCAATATGCAGAATATAAGTTTTCAATTTTATATATTATACGCTTTACAACGCAGTTTTTCAATACATATTTCGACCATTTAATTTTTTTTTTAATTTGTAGTTTGAAATTTCTTTCCAAAACATAATGAAATTTTGAAATAGAACGACAATTATATTTCTCTACAGTGATTATGTGTCCCGAGTCTCTGGACACTGCTGTGTTGTCACCAAAGTGTAGTAGAAGGATTGGAGACTCTTGTTCCTTCTCCTGTACTAATGGTTACCGTCCCACAACATCTACCAATTTGGTGTGCACAGCTGACGGGACGTGGAACCGCGATACAAATACACTGTGTTCACGTGAGTCTTAGTAGCTGTCTTCAGTATCCAAAATGTAATCGTATATATATCATGTAATAACGAGAAGATGCTGTGGACAAATTTTTAATCAAAGTACTGAAGGACTGACGGGAGTTGATTTTGTCGATTAATTTAGGTTTATGTTTATTTATTTTAAAATTAATGATATGTTTTTTTGAATGACAAGTACATGTAGTTTCTAATTTGAATTACGCACTTTTTTTTAATATGAATTTTTGGACTTTTTCGACAAGAATGTCGAGAAACCCCCATATGAATCATATTAAATAATATTTAAAGATAAAATCAATTCAATCAAACTATGTATCAGTAATAGAAATATTTCTCGAAAATTGTATTTATCCAAACAATATTGAACTCTAGTCTCGTTCAACCAAACGCCCGGCTGACACCGTAAATCTCCGACAAGGATTTACAGAGACAGCCAAACGTCGAGCTGAACGAGATTATATTTAACTCTAGCGTAGGAATACATACGACTACAAAAAATATTTAAATTGTTCATACCATTTAAAATCTGATTATTTTCAAGGTATTTATAAATAAGTTTCCTTGAAAAACAATGCTTTCGCATACATTATATCGAATTTATCAATTATTTTCAAGAACTAAGTCTTTCTTGTGTGCAGCAATGATTTGTGCTGAGGTCCAAACACTGTTTCACTTTCGGTTTCTCTGAGTAACTGCATAGGAGAGTTGATTAAAATCAACCCCCAAAAAAGGCATTGCATTGAATTTCTGAATTCCGTAAATCAAACGTTTGTTGAGCTCCCTAAGGATATGTGAACCTGACATGAAACTAATTGAATAATTGAAAAAATTGTTTAAACAGACTCTAATCAATTTGTTTTTGTCAAAAAAGACATTTTAAGCATATGCTCGTGAGTTCGTTTCCATGGCAACGACCTTCAAACTTACCCATGTTGAAAAAATTAGAGCGAGAAAAAAAAACTTAAATACAAATTAAAAATGTCATAAAAGACATATTTACAATTAACTAGAAAAATTTTCTCACCAAAATATAAAAAAAGGTTAATAAAATACTCTATTTATCTGAAAATGGATTATAAGAATTCCTTTTATTTAATCCGCTATTTTAGTTTGAATTTCCTCTGACCACTAAAAAAGTGACATTTTTGACGTGACCAGAGTTAGAAAAATTGCAAAAAATACTATTTCCTATAATTACACTATTATTTTTTAAATGTAATTTTGAAGAAATGATAAAAAGCAATAAATTAGTAATCAATAATTGGCATGTTGGTGAATTAGAATAAAGGTAATAATGTCTGAATTTCCTCTGACCTCTATTGAAATACATGCTACAAACCCTACATGCTGTTAAAAAAGACGTATAACTGTTTAAAATGACAATTTCTTTCATCTAGTTATACTGTGAACCTGCATAAGTTCTTGTAGAACAAAATTAATGGAGTTGTGTTGTAAATACTACAACTAATTGAATTAAAAAGGCTGAAAATCCGAATTTCCTCTGATCTGACTTTTACAAAAAATCACTCTGCACGCTTCATGAACGTCAACACTGCCATAAATGGTTGTATTTCTAAAAACCAATCATATAAAGAGAAAATGATTCTTTAATTTAACAATTTTTTCACTTCCTAAAGAGTTTATTTTAATGGTAATTAACAGAGTGTCATAGTTGTGCATATCTGATATAATCAAGAAACTCTAGTCTCTGTACACAAAAAAGAAAAATATGCATGAAAACTTTAATACACACAATCTTTATTAAGCCTTTGTTGAAAGATTTAAAATACAAATCAAACCAAATAAATCACAGGTTTCATAAAAATCATATACTGATTGTAATTAATTTGAATTTCCTCTATCAATCTTTAAAAGTTTTGTCTGATTTGCAAGGTATTGCATTAAAATGGGTGTCGGAAAATAGGAGAATCTTTCAAATGATCACAGGTATAAAATGAAATTTGATACTTAATCATGATAATTCTTTAAATCATATTATCTGATTGGACTAAACAACACTGCAGATTCTGAAATGATTAATGATTTGTCCTTATGTATATACATGATTGTATGCAATCCTATAATTCCTTTGAACTTTGCACCCTTCCTTGGTCCCCATATTGGTCTTGATGCTAATTATAATGTATGATTTAGACTTTATCAGAATGATTATGCAGGGTAATATATTACAATGGTTCAGCCTCAATTTGAACTAAAATATAGAAAATGTGGAAGGCCACACCAATTAAATTTCTTTCTCATCGGATCCTGCATGCTCGTGTTTAAATAAAACTTTACAAATCATATCATTATGGACCGCCTAAAACTTTCGGCTACAAAAAATCAATAATAATGATCTCAACTTGATCTACATCAGTAACCTCATCAGGGTTATAAAATAAAACAGACTTCAGACAGATAAATGGATGGACAGACAGACACTAATAGACAGAAATGATAATTTGAGATACTATGCAATCATCAAATTAAACATAATTATAAACATAATTAAGACATATATTTTAAAAACCAGTTTCTCCACAGGAACAGTATATAGCCATTACTGCACTTGGTCAGTATAAACACCTTTTGATATCTATCAATTGTATTTCTTATAGCATATGCAATATCATAATATATATTCTTTTACAATACTAATTCTTAATTGTATGCTTTATATGTCCAAATTATTCATGACTTTTGGAGTTTCAGAAATGGTTTTCAAATCCAAGTAAATGTAATAAATCATAAATGGTAGATTATCACTGGTTTGGTCCAGTTTCATATTTCAGGATATGTTGTGCTGCTTATTAAGTGTCTTAATATTATATCATAAATGTTGAAATAGATATTGTCATCCGTAAATTACCAAATAAATGATCCAGGGCATCCATCGGGAAAGGATTTATCAGGATGAACATAACAGAGACAATAATCTGATTATCAGCTCTTCTCTTCATCACTCATGGTTTCAGTTCTTTACACTAGTCTTATATTTTTCCGCATTGTGTCTTGTATTAGGAATGACCTCGTTAACACATACCAGTGATGTTCTCATCTCTTGGAGGTTTGAAAAGTCTGTATTAAAAAAAGACCCTGATATTACTGGTAATATTACTTATAACATATAAGAAGGACTTATATGAAAGGATG
Organism: Magallana angulata; assembly: GCF_025612915.1. Taxonomy (NCBI): domain Eukaryota; kingdom Metazoa; phylum Mollusca; class Bivalvia; order Ostreida; family Ostreidae; genus Magallana; species Magallana angulata. The sequence goes on along the minus strand of NC_069117.1, from coordinate 419,900 downwards.
ATTTTAAGAAGCTACATGTAAAAAAATAAAATTCATATAGGCATATTATGAAAGTGTATGCAACATAGACAGACAGAACCTTATATAAATGGATTATTCTATATAAAAATTTGATATCAGGTGAAACTTGTCAACATTTTATTCTAATCTTGAAAATTAAAAATTAATGTTACTTAACTTGACAATTTCATATCTTATATAACTGTGTGTATTTAGAAATCTTGCGTTTTAATGATTTGAAAATAATGGGAAAAAAATAAGAATTTGTAACATTAATGAACCCAGCACATGAAATCTAAATATGATGTGAGCAATTCTATCAACCGATAAACCATGACATACTAATTTTTCTTTCAACTGTACTTTGATATTTACAGTTCAATAAAGGTGAATATCAGTCAGCTGTTCAAATGTTTTCACAGTACAGAGAATCAACATTATCAGTTATTGATAGTGAATAAAAGATTAACTCTTCATGTTATGAACTATATGTGCTAAAATAAATCATCAATAGAAACATATAACCTATTCCTTACAAATATACTGTTCAAGCTAATGTGCATGAAAGTGTTACACTAAAAATATTTTGTGGGTAAATGTTGGTAAATAAGCTTGTCATATGCTAGAGTAAACTCAGGGCCCTCTATGTGGTTAACCTTACCATTTATCATCAGATGGTTAATTTCATTTAAGAAAATTCGAACTAAAATTGTGATTATTTTAATTACAAACACTGACTGAATTAACAATGACTAATTTTTATGTTTGAACAAATTAGGATTATTGTGTAGCTATTCTGCATATAGGCTAGGCGATATTGTTTTCACGTGGATAATATACGAGCATAATAATCTGTAATGTGAACATAATACAATAGCATATGTCATGATAAGACACCTACCATGCTTACTGCTTGCAAATGGCAGGTTTAAATCACAGGGAACTGGTGTATGGTCTCGGCCTTTTTTTTTCATTCCCTTTTTATGACACCCGACATCAGTTTGTGTTCGCAATATTCGTCATACACTAATAATATCCATCAGTTTTTGTCATTCCGACTTGTTGTTTACATCGAGATTTGGGAAATTACCGGAAATCGGCGCAAGTAAGTCGTAAACTTTAAGTTTGTAAATGATTAAAAAAATAAAACCTTTTGATGTAAATGTTGATATAAATGATAGTTTATGCAAATTCATAAACTTACACATTTTATATCACTGTTTTAAATCTTAAATTAAGCAAATAAACCTCCGATGTGGAAATACGACAGCTCATCGCCAGACGACAGTTCGCGTTGCGCAATGAACTTGTTTTTGTCAGGTTCACATATTCTTAATTCTATCAATTGTTCACTCCGATTGAAATTCCTTTTAATACACTCAATATGCAGAATATAAGTTTTCATTTTTGTATATTATACGCTTTACAATGCAGTTTTTCAATACATATTTCGATTATTTAATTTTTTTTTAAATTTGTAGTTTGAAGTTTCTTTCCAAAACATAATGAAATTTTGAAATAGAACGACAATTATATTTCTCTACAGTAATTTTGTGTCCTGAGTCTCTGAACACTGCTGTGTTGTCACCAAAGTGTAGTAGAAGGATTGGTGACTCTTGTTCCTTCTCCTGTACAAATGGTTATCGTCCCACAACATCTACCAATTTGGTGTGCACAGCTGACGGGACGTGGAACCGCGATACAAATACACTGTGTTCACGTGAGTCTTAGTAGCTGATCTTCAATATCCGAAATGTAATCGTATATATACATCATGTAACAATGAGAAGATGCTATGGACAAATTTTTAAAAAAGGCATTGCATTGAATTCCTCAATTTTGTAAATCAAACATTTATTGAGCTAATAAATTCTATCAATTGTTCACTCCGATTGGAAATTCCTTTTCAATACACTCAATACGCAGAATATGAGTTTTTAAAATTTTGTATATTGTGCGCTTTACAGCGCAGTTTTTCAATACATATTTCGACCATTTAATTTTTTTTTTAAATTTGTAGTTTGAAATTTTTTTCCAGAAAATAATGAAATTTTGAAATAGAACGACAATTATATTTCTCTACAGTGATTATGTGTCCCAAGTCTCTGGACACTGCTGTGTTGTCACCAAAGTGTAGTAGAAGGATTGGTGACTCTTGTTCCTTCTCCTGTACTAATGGTTACCGTCCCATAACATCTACCAATTTGGTGTGCACAGCTGACGGGACGTGGAGCCGCGATACAAATACACTGTGTTCACGTGAGTCTTAGTAGCTGTCTTCAATATTCGAAATGTAATCGTATATATATCATGTAATAACGACAAGATGCTGTGGACAAATGTTTAAAAAAGGCATTGCATTGAATTCCTGAATTCTGTAAATCAATCATTTATTGAGCTCCTTAATTCCATCAATGCAGTTTTTTAACACATATTTCAACCATTTAATTTTTTTTTTAATTTTGTAGTTTGAAATTTCTTTCCAAAACATAATTAAATTTTGAAATAGAACGACAATTATATTTCTCTACAGCGATTATGTGTCCCGAGTCTCTGGACACTGCTGTGTTGTCACCAAAGTGTAGCAGAAGGATTGGTGATTCTTGTTCCTTTTCCTGTACTAATGGTTACCGTCCCACAACATCTACCAATTTGGTGTGCACAGCTGACGGGACGTGGAACCGCGATACAAATACATTGTGTTCACGTGAGTCTTAGTAGCTGTCTTCAATATCCGAAATGTAATCGTATATATATCATGTAATAACGACAAGATGCTGTGGACAAATGTTTAAAAAAGGCATTGCATTGAATTCCTGAATTCCGTAAATCAAACATTTTTTGAGCTCCTCAATTCTATCAACGCAGTTTTTTAACACAGATTTCAACCATTTCATTTTTTGTTTATTTTTTAGTTTGAAATTTCTTTCCAAAACATAATGAAATTTTGAAATAGAACGACAATTATATTTCTCTACAGTGATTTTGTGTCCCGAGTCTCTGGACACTGCTGTGTTGTCACCAAAGTGTAGTAGAAGTATTGGTGACTCTTGTTTCTTCTCCTGTACTAATGGTTACCGTCCCACAACATCTACCAATTTGGTGTGCACAGCTGACGGGACGTGGAACCGCAATACAAATACACTGTGTTCACGTGAGTCTTTTTAGCAGTCTTCAATATCCGAAATGTAATCGTATATATATCATGTAATTATGAGAAGATGCTATGGACAAATGTTTTAAATAAGCATTGCATTGAATTCCTGAATTCCGTAAATCAAACATTTATTGAGCTACTTAATTCTATTAATTGTTCACTCCGATTGGAAATTCCTTTTAATACACTCAAAATGCAGAATATAAGTTTTCAATTTTGTATATTGTACGCTTTACAATGCAGGTTTTCAATACATATTTCGACCATTTAATTTTTTTTTTTAATTTGTAGTTTGAAATTTCTTTCCAAAACATAATTAAATTTTGAAATAAAACGACAATTATATTTCTGTACAGTGATTTTGTGTCCCGAGTCTCTTGACACTGCTGTGTTGTCACCAAATTGTAGTAGAAGGATTGGAGACTCTTGTTCCTTCTCTTGTACTAATGGTTACCGTCCCAAAACATCTTCCAATTTGGTGTGCACAGCTGACGGGACGTGGAACCGCTATACAAATACACTGTGTGCACGTGAGTCTTAGTAGCTGTCTTTAGTATCCGAAATATAATCGTATATATATCATGTAACAACGAGAAGATGCTGTGGACAAATTTTCTAAAAAGGCATTGCATTGAATTCCTGAATTCCGTAAATCAAACATCTTTTAACCTCCTTAATTCTATCAATGCAGTTTTTTAAACACATATTTCGACCATTTTTCTTTTTATTTTGTAGCTTGAAATTTCTTTCCAAAAAACATAATGAAATTTTGAAATAGAACGACAATTATATTTCTCTACAGTGATTATGTGTCCCGAGTCTCTGGACACTGCTGTGTTGTCACCAAACTGTAGTAGAAGGATTGGTGACTCTTGTTCCTTCTCCTGTACTAATGGTTACCGTCCCATAACATCTACCAATTTGGTGTGCACAGCTGACGGGACGTGGAGCCGCGATACAAATACACTGTGTTCACGTGAGTCTTAGTAGCTGTCTTCAATATTCGAAATGTAATCGTATATATATCATGTAATAACGACAAGATGCTGTGGACAAATGTTTAAAAAAGGCATTGCATTGAATTCCTGAATTCTGTAAATCAAACATTTTTTGAGCTCCTTAATTCTATCAATTGTTCACTCTGAATGGAAATTTCTTTTAATACACACAATATGCAGAATATAAATTTTCAATAATGTATATTATATGTTTTACAGCGCAGTTTTTCAATACATATTTCGACCATTTAATTTTTTTTTTAAATTTGTAGTTTGAAATTTCTTTCCAAAACATAATGAAATTTTAAAATAGAACGACAATTATATTTCTCTTCAGTGGTTTTGTGTCCCGAGTCTCTAAACACTGCTGTGTTGTCACCAAAGTGTAGTAGAAGGATTGGAGACTCTTGTTCCTTCTCTTGTACTAATGGTTACCGTCCCACAACATCTTCCAATTTGGTGTGCACAGCTGACGGGACGTGGAACCGTGATACAAATACACTGTGTTCACGTGAGTCTTAGTAGCTGTCTTCAATATCCGAAATGTAATCGTATATATATCATGTAATAACGACAAGATGCTGTGGACAAATGTTTAAAAAAGGCATTGCATTGAATTCCTGAATTCCGTAAATCAAACATTTTTTGAGCCCCTTAATTCTATTAATTGTTCACTCCGATTAAAAACTCTTGTTAATACATTAAATATCCAGAATATAAGTTTTTAATTTTGTATATTATATGCTTAACAATGCAGTTTTTCAATACATAATTCGACTACTTAATTTTTTTTTTTAATTTGTAGTTTGAAATTTTTTTCCAGAAAATTATGAAATTTTGAAATAGAACGACAATTATATTTCTCTACAGTGATTATGTGTCCCGAGTCTCTGGACACTGCTGTGTTGTCACCAAAGTGTAGTAGAAGGATTGGTGACTCTTGTTCCTTCTCCTGTACTAATGGTTACCGTACAACAACATCTACCAATTTGGTGTGCACAGCTGACGGGACGTGGAACCGCGATACAAATACACTGTGTTCACGTGAGTCTTAGTAGCTGTCTTCAGCATTAGAAATGTAATCGTATATATATCATGTAATAATGAGAAGATGCTGTGGAGAAATTTTTAAATCAAAGTACTGATAGTACTGAAAAGCGCTAACCCAGGTTCTGAATGTATATTAAGGATAAACAGTGTATGTATATAACATTTCAGCTTCTGTATTGACACTATACTGTATTTCCTCATCACTAAGTGAAACCCCCTGCAATGATGCATGTAAGCCCCGTACATTAGATTTACAATAGCCCATATGATTCACAATAGCCCGTACAGTTATGTGCATAAAAAACTGAAACTGGTTCCTTAACCAGTTTAAATGATGTATACTTCTGCTCATAGAGGCGGTTATTCGATGCACCGGAAGTAGAAGTCTAACGACAATAAAGCACTAGGCTATGCTTAGCGCTTTAAAAAGGCATTGCATTGAATTCCTGAATTCTGTAAATCAATCATTTATTGAGCTCCTTAGTACTATCAATTGTTCACTCCGATTGGAAATTCCTTTTTAATACACTCAATATGCAGAATATCAGTTTTTCAATTTTGTATATTATACGCTTAACAAGGCAGGTTTTCAATACATATTTTGACCATTTAATTTTTTTTTTAAAATTTGTAGTTTGAAATTTCTTTCCACACATAATTAAATTTTGAAATAGAACGACAATTATATTTCTCTTCAGTGGTTTTGTGTCCCGAGTCTCTAAACACTGCTGTGTTGTCACCAAAGTGTAGTAGAAGGATTGGTGACTCTTGTTCCTACTCTTGTACTAATGGTTACCGTCCCACAACATCTACCAATTTGGTGTGCACAGCTGACGGGATGTGGAACCGCGATACAAATACACTGTGTTCACGTGAGTCTTAGTAGCTGTCTTCAATATCCGAAATGTAATCGTATAGACATGTATATCATGTAACAACGAGAAGATGCTGTGGACAATTTTTTAAAAAAGGCATTGCATTGAATTCCTGAATTCCGTCAATCAAACATTTTTTGAGCTCCTTAATTCTATCAATTGTTCACTCTGAATTGAAATTCCTTTTAATACACTCAATATGCAGAATATAAATTTTCAATTTTGTATATTATATGTTTTACAACGCAGTTTTTAAATACATATTTCGACTATTTAATTTTTTTTAATTTGTAGTTTGAAATTTCTTTTCATAAAATAATGACATTTTATAAATAGAACGACAATTATATTTCTCTACAGTGATTTTGTGTCCCGAGTCTCTGGACACTGCTGTTTTGTCACCAAACTGTAGTACAAGGATTGGTGACTCTTGTTCCTTCTCTTGTACAAATGGTTACCGTCCAACAACATCTACCAATTTGGTGTGCACAGCTGACGGGACGTGGAACCTCGATACAAATACACTGTGTTCACGTGAGTCTTAGTAGCTGTCTTCAATATCCGAAATGTAATCGTATATATATCATGTAATAACGAGAAGATGCTGTGGACAAATTTTTAATCAAAGTACTGAAGAACTGACGGGAGTTGATTTTGTCGATTAATTCAGGTTTATGTTTATTTATTTTAAAATCAATGATATGTTTTTTTGCATGACAAGTACATGTAGTTTCTAATTTGAATTACGCACATTTTTTTAATATGAATTTTTGGACTTTTTCGACAAGAATGTCGAGAAACCCCCATATGAATCATATTAAATAATATTTAAAGATAAAATTAATTCAATCAAACTATGTATCAGTAATAGAAATATTTCTCGAAAATTGTATTTATCCAAACAATATTGAACTCTATTCTCGTTCAACCAAACGCCTGGTTGACACCGTAAATCTCCGACAAGGATTTACGGAGACAGCCAAGCGTCGAGCTGAACGAGACTATATTTAACTCTAGCGTAGGAATACATACGACTACAAAAGATATTTAAATTGTTCATACCATTTAAAATCTGATTATTTTCAATATATTTATAAATAAGTTTCCTTGAAAAACAATGCTTACGCATACATTAGATCGAATTTATCAATTATTTTAAAGAACTAAGTCTTTCTTGTGTGCAGCAATATTTGTGCTGAGGTCCAAACACTGTTTCACTTTCGGTTTCTCTGAGTAACTGCATAGGAGAGTTGATTAAAATCAACCCCCAAAAAGGCATTGCATTGAATTCCTGAATTCTGTAAATCAAACATTTGTTGAGCTCCTTAATTCTATCTATTGTTCACTCCGATTGGAAATTCCTTTTAATACGCTCAATATGCAGAATATCAGTTTTTCATTTTTGTATATTATATGCTTTACAACGCAGTTTTTCAATACATTTTTCGATTATTTAAATTTTTTTTTTTAAATTTGTAGTTTGAAATTTCTTTCCAGAAAATAATGAAATTTTGAAATAGAACGACAATTATATTTCTCTACAGTGATTATCTGTCCCGAGTCTCTGGACACTGCTGTGTTGTCACCAAAGTGTATTAGAAGGATTGGTGACTCTTGTTCCTTCTCCTGTACTAATGGTTACCGTCCAACATCATATACCAATTTGGTGTGCACAGCTGACGGAACGTGGAACCGCGATACAAATACACTGTGTTCACGTGAGTCTTAGTAGCAGGTCTTCAATATCCGAAATGTAATCGTATATATATATATCATGTAATAACGACAAGATGCTGTGGACGAATGTTTAAAAAAGACATTGCATTGAATTCCTGAATTCCGTAAATCAAACATTTATTCAGCTACTTAATTCTATCAATTGTTCACTTTGATTGGAAATTCCTTTTAATACACTCAATATGCAGAATATGTTTAATTTTCTGTATATTATACGCTTTACAACGCAGTTTTTCAATACATATTTCGACCATTTAAGTTTTTTTTAAATTTGTAGTTTGAAATTTCTTTCCAGAAAAAAATGAAATTTTGAAATAGAACAACAGTTATATTTCTCTACAGTGATTATGTGTCCCGAATCTCTGGACACTGCTGTGTTGTCACCAAAGTGTAGTAGAAGGATTGGTGACTCTTGTTCCTTCTCCTGTACTAATGGTTACCGTACAACAACATCTACCGATTTGATGTGCACAGCTGACGGGACGTGGAACCGCGATACAAATACACTGTGTTCACGTGAGTCTGAGTAGCTGTCTTTAATATCCGAAATGTAATCGTATATATATCATGTAATAACAAGAAGATGCTGTGGACAATTTTTTTAAAAAGGCATTGCATTGAATTCCTGAATTCCGTCAATCAAACATTGATTTTGCTCCTTAATTCTATCAATTGTTCACTCTGATTGGAAATTCCTTTTAATACACTCAATATGCAGAATATAAATTTTCAATTTTGCATATTATATGCTTTACAACGCAGTTTTTCAATACATATTTCGACCATTTTTTTTTTTTAAATTTGTAGTTTGAAATTTCTTTCTAAAACATAATGAAATTTTGAAATAGAACAACAATTTTATTTCTCTACAGTGATTATGTGTCCCGAGTCTCTGGACACTGCTGTGTTGTCACCAAAGTGTAGTAGAAGGATTGGTGAATCTTGTTCCTTCTCCTGTACTCTTGGTTACCGTCCCACAACATCTACCAATTTGATGTGCACAGCTGACGGGACGTGGAACCGCGATACAAATACACTGTGTTCACGTGAGTCTTAGTAGCTGTCTTCAATATCCGAAATGTAATAGTATATATATTATGTAATAATGAGAAGATGCTGTGGACACACTTTTTAAAAAGGCATTGCATTGAATTCCTGAACTCCGTAAATCAAACATATATTTAGCTCCTTAATTCTATCATTTTCTGTTCACTTTTTTATACTAATGTCAAAATCTCTACATACATGTATTGTTGACATCATTTTGTAGACCATGTTGATACGCATTTCTGTCTGAAATATTGTCAGTGTCTAACTTTGTTTTCAAAAAGAACTAAAATAAATAATTGTATCATAAACGGCAATTCATATGAGGCAATGTGATAACAATTTACAAATTACAGTGATCATCTTTCGTGGTGTCTTTTCAGAGGGAAATCCTACTCCAGAAAAACACAAGATGGATATTAATTATCTATACCTGGGGTTAGCATCAGCTGGTGCGGTCGTCGTAGTACTGGGCATCGTTGGAATCATCTGTCTGCTGAAAAAACGAAACAATATACATCGGTACTGTAATTGTAAAATAAAGGTTGACAGTCTTTATCATTAGAAGACTATTATACTTTTTAATGGTTTTACTTTAAGTAGAAGAAGAAAATTTAGATGTATTTTTATGATGTTCCTTAAATTTAATACTAGACTATGGATCTCAATTCCTTGCTTAAATATTCAAATTTATTTAACTTGGGCAATTATCAACATCGGTCAATGACACTTTTTCATTTTCCGATAATGATAATGGTTGATAATATATAAATAGTGTTGACCTCACAAACAGGCGCTTTTTTGTTATACTGAATGCTTTCATTTTTAAGAACACTTTACTTCTTTTAAATTTTTTCATTTGAATTTTACGACGAATCGGACGCGCATGTAACAATTCGCTGTGTTACCCATTGCCTAGTGTGTTGCGATTGGTGATAAAACGAATTATAAACTGCGTCAGATTTCAGTGTTTACCATGGAAGTATAATAATTTAACATAGTAGAATAATTTTATTTGTTGATTTATTTTTCATTTGTGGTATAAAGGTATACACTAATTTTTGTGATCGTGAATTAGTGGTTTACGTTTTAGATGCCATGACTATAACTGGTTTCATGAAGTCACTAATCATACTAACCAAAGTAAAGAACCGTCGTCACATTAATAAATGCATCGAACACTTTCTCCTTTTTCTAAGACAACATAAAAAGTACTATTCTCGAATTTAGGTTAATGCTATAAATCCTTAATATTAGTTGTGATTGTAACTATATAGGAATTTAAGTTGTCAAAATTTAATCTTTTGAAAATTGATATCATAATTAAAAACTGTAAATAATTGGGCTCTATCAAATATAATATTATTCCAAATCAGAAAAAAAAATTTCGTTTAAAAAAAATGGCAGACATTTTATAACACATTTTAGTTTCGAATCAACATAGTTTTGCCAATTTTATGATTGTGTTATTTACATATTTTACAGATCGTTCTACGACATGCAATGTTTAAAAAATTAAGTGTGCTCTAAATGATTTGTAGACAGCATATCGCAAATATTTTAACATTGACTTCATTTTAATACAAGTAGAATATGATTTGTTTATTATAATTAATTCAAATATTTTATTGTAATCATATCTAATTTTTCATTAAAAATGGACAAAGCTTCAATACAAAAAGTGATCAAAGAAATTCTGACTTGAATATGTTTCAATGAAGTGTTGCTTAAAACCTACTTTAGTTTCTTTAAACTGAATTTCATTTTTTATAAAATTTTATCAATTATAGTAACTTTTTTTTATTTCAAATGTAGCACAATATTTTGAGGAATCTTTCTAACCGTTTCAAATAAATTATAACTATCAGCTTAAGATGAGACTAACTGACTAAATTTTTAAAGGTAAAAAATAGCTCCTCAATCAAAGGTACTTATTGGAAATTAAGTGGTTGTTAGCTACCATTAAAGGATTGTTTTTTTTTTCAATCTGAGCAATCTTCAAAAATATATATGTATTCATTGCAGTGGGCGGTATAAAAGGACGTCATCAAGCACACAACACAACGCACTTTTGACGTTTGAGAACCGAGGATTTCAACGAGCCGGGGATGAATACGTTACAATCAACTCCATGTATGATGCAGGGAATGGTGATTACGATGAGCCCAACAACGGTCATTGACCTACCAAAACCTACATAAATCCAAATGCTTTAAACATCATAATCTTTATATGACTTATTTTGTATAACCTTTTATTAAATCATTTCTTCAAATGTGACATGCGAGGTAAAGTGATTCAATTACATTTCTATCGATATACTTTTTTACTAATTAAATATTAAGAAGCAAAGGTCTCAAATTGAATCATGATTTTTAAAAGATATATTCTCATGTTCCTACAGTGTGTAAATAAATGAGGTAAGTCTTGTTATGAATGATTGTATATAGCCCCAGGAGAGAGATTATATCATTAAAAAAAAAGAATAAATTACTGGTTATATTAACGTTTTTTTATTCCCAGAACATAATTGTTATCATAAATCATTTTTTGTGTCATTTGTTTAAATTTAAATTAATGGAAAAATTACAGAAGTATTGACAACTGTAAACTTTAAACTTGCACTTGAATATTTTATATGAAAATATTTTTCTACGAGAACGATACGGCATGAGGATGTTACTCTTTTACTTCGCATATTCGTATAAGAGGTTCCTTTAATTGGAAAAAACTTTAACATTATCGCAATAAGCCGTGTAAACTCAGACAGATTAAATTATTTCTTTTCAATTCATACATACGTTTCCTTAAAAATTCCCGTTTATTTATTTTGATCGGCTTCGGCCGAACACAGTTGTGTCTTTATGTGGAATCCGGTTAATTCAACTATTTGCGCACGCATTGAGTCTTGATTTACTTTATTTACTATACAATGACAGCTTCATGTTAATCTCTATTTATATGTAAATTACTAAAACAGTAGTCTACTGTGTTTTATAATATGTGTTGTATCGACCATAGAACTTACGAAAAGATGACTTCAAACGAGACTGTTTGTCAGTAGCTTGTCTCGCCTTAGAAACTGTTCATACGAAGAGCATGCCCTTGTGTATCGAATTAACTGATTGACAAAAACACCATATGTAGGTGATGAAGGTATATTGCTACATAAGTAAGGAAAGTTGACTATAGAAAAATTGAGGTCATCGCGTTTATCATAAAGTTTTGTTGTTAGGTTACCATCAATGACCATTTCCAGTAAAATCTCCAAATATGAACCAGATGACGCAGATTCTGTGTTATCTTTTATTTCAAGTTCACTGGGATATATCAAGTCGACGTAAGTATGGAAATAACAATTGTTAATTGATAATACGTCGTCGATATACCTGAATGTTAAGTTGAAGGACACAGCGATTGATTTATATTTTTCACGTACAAGTTTTTGTATAAAATCTGCTTCATAAGAATACAAAATTAGGTCTTCAGACAATGGGTAAAATACAATGCATGTATTGTAATACTTACGCATAACGTATATCCCGTTTAAGTCACATTTAGGATACCTTATGTGAAAATAAAGCAGACGTATCAGTATGAATTAAAACCTAGAAACTCGCATAGCTATTTTCAAAATCCTCTTTTACTGTATAAAACAATACAAAAATGAAATTACCTTTCTACTTAAAACAGTCAGTTAATCCAGAAGTCTAATTTTCACATCTAAAATTCTAGATATTCCATTCAGATACTAAATTTGAAATTCCATAGAAGCGTATCCTAGTGACACTAATCAGTTACGACAACCGTCATAAGGATTCTACATCGTAATCATTTATCATGTTCACATAGCCGAATAGAACATATAATTATAACGTCGATCATATCTTATTGAATGATAATAATTATGTGTGGATCTAACCGGGTTAACCGGGTTAACAGGTATGTGACTATCAGTCAATATATCGGGTATCAATAGCTCAGTGGTCAGAACGTTGGCACGGTACGCCAGAGGCCCTGGCTTCGAGTCCTGGTTGAGACTTGACTTTTCACCACCTGCTTCATTTGCCACCCAACGTGCAAATCCCACGGTCACTCCATAGGAACATGTTTCACAACATTTCTTTAACTGGTAGAATTCTACTCGTAAATTCCAGGACGAATTTCTAGCAAGAGGGGGAGTATGTCACCGGGTTAACAGGTGTGTGACTATCAGTCAATATATCGGGTCTCAAATGCTCAGTAGTTAGAACGCTGGCACGGTACGCCAGAGGCCCTGGCCTCGAGTCCTGGTTGAGACTTGACTTTTCACGACCTGTTACAAACATATAAGGTTATCCATTCATCATAGGGTCAGTAAGCTTGTCCAAGCCCAGGCATTTTCAGTACCAAATTGGCTCTGCCTTGGCTTTAGCGTTATCCATTTCCTTATACTCTTTAGCCTTTGAAATTTTTATTTAATACAACCAAACCAGTTTGGCCATTTGCAAGTTTTTCAGTCTTTTCGACAAAATTTACAAAACTAGTAATTCTTTTAAGAAAAACAAAGTGCCTGGCACGACACAGGATAAAACCCAGGCATCACGATGGAACAGGTTTAGTTAATTTCCTAATTCAATCAGCGCATACAACCAGCGATTCCTTGCCACCAGTCCAGCCTGCAATGTTATTGATATTTAGCGAGCATTGCGTCCTAAGCCTTGGCTGATATGGCCAAAATCATCCCCAATCGTTACCTAACTAAAGCCCATTGTCGCACTAGCCACTCTAGCCAAGCGTGGCGGGTCAAATCAAAGTACAGCACAGTGCATGTAATTATATATATCTAAAAAAAAATGTTTTCCCAAAACACGGAGCATTGCCAGTGAACTAAGACATATGATAACAAATATACTAAAAATCAAAATGTAAATTTTGAGCAAACTTAGATGAGGACATCACTGATGAAAAAGCAATGTTCTTTGATAGCGGGAAACATTAAATGTTTCTTAAGTCAACAACTAAGGCTATTACTGAAATTGTGATGTAAATAAATGCGTTCCCCATCTACGTTTCCATATATAAACACACTAACAAGTCACAATACAATTGTTCAAATATTTACATACAATTTGGTAAGGGGCAAGCCGAGTTTAGACTTGAAGATGGTGTCTTTGACTAAAAACTTGATTGGTGTTATGTCTTGACCTCGCCAATCACTGGGACCAAGACACAGTTATTAATCTCCCTTCTTGATCCCCACATGGATATTTTCATTTAAAACATGTTTATATTAACAAAAATTATCAGTCCGGCTTTAGCAATGAATGCATATCTTTTTTTGTACACAAAATGATTATAAACTATTCGTTTGGATGTTATAACATTATATATAATTTATACCAAAAAATTCAACATTTTTAAAACTTCTCTTCCTAAGTAAACACTTGATAATGAGTGAAACGTGTGCAACATTTATAGAAGGATATTTATTTTAAATACGATCAAAGGTAGATGGGATGGGGTGCCGCTTTGTTCAGTGCCAAATGTGTTAACAACAAGTAACTTTAGAATTACATTCCATGACTGTATATTTTAAAACGTATTGTTTTAATTTGTTATGGTCCATTCCATCAACAAGACAGAATTAAATGTATAGACATGCTTGATTAGCAAACCTTGGTTGTTTTTCTCTGTAGAGTTGTGTACTTGTACTTGTGCATAACACATATCCGAACAAAATTTTAATCAGGGTTATCAAATCACAGATCCAGAAACTTTTTTCCAGGGGATTTGGATCCAAGTGAAATAGTGTTTGCCTGGGGTCGGGGGTTCGGGGATTAAGACTTTAACATCCGCTATTAATAAAAGCATTATTCTATAAAAGAATTATCAAGAATAAACTACTCTTTAAAGTGAGTTGCGTTTTCTAAACTAAAGAGGTGGGGGGGGGGGAGGGGGACCTAACGGTTCAATTTGCGTATATATCCATGTATATATATTTTTTAATTTTGGGTATTTTCCTTTATTTTTTTTTTTTTTTTTGATGAGATGAATGCAGTTTAAAAATGACAGCGACTATTGGATCTGCTTAACTCCGGAAACGTTAGAGAAAACATTCCGAGAGTTTGCAGTTAAACTTACAATCCCGAAATCAATTTCTTGCCACAACATGCACACTTTTAGCTCCTGATTTACGAATATGTTTTATGTTGCTGTCGTAAAACAATATCAAATCGTAGAACTTGAAATTTTCAAATTAAAGCAGTTTTATACGTATTTAAGCGTCTTTACAACTGTAACTATACTGATACGGTGTTAACTGGTTCGTCTGCTAAAGCCTTCTACTAAAAATATATTTACTTATGTAACTTATTACTTAATTAATTAGTTACATATGCATGGTAACTACTTGCTGTGTATCAGTGACCTTCCGTCTACCTACTTTTATCGTATTGTCTTACTGGCACCATTGACTTGTTTTTATATCATTAAACGAAGAAATACAGAAACGTGCACCCTTACTATCAGTCCCTATTCATAAAACCAACTCAGGGCATTTTAAACTAATATAATTATTGGCACCGATTACATTTCTATTTTAAAACGCAGCTCATAACTCGGGGTTTCCTTTCTTTAAATTTCTTAAGGTTTAGATTCCTGACTGTAAGAAACAAAATGATATACTCAATGCCGATATTTGGAATTATGCTTTTATTACAACATTTTTCTTTTGGTAAGTGTTTATTTTTCACATCGCTTTGTTCAACTTTATACGGCATCGTCCGCCTTTACTTTTCTTTCAAAATAGAATAGAAAGTTTGTATTTACGTATGTAATTGTACAAAAAGCTAGCATAAATCGTCGGGTCTTAGCGACCATCAAAGTCGTCGGACATGATCAGTCGGTGTCTATCAAATGTTATTTTCATTTCCAATGATAACGACAATAACATACATGTATCTTAAAACTTTACAACAAAGCTGTATATGGTCAGAGGTGCTCTTGTACATTTTATCTTTGTTTTTCTTGAACATTTCTCTATGTTTTGTATAACGATTATATCATATAAACAAAATTTGTTTATATGCACACAAATAGCATATCGTTGACATATTAAATAGCCGTTATAAAATTTGCTTACTTGTCAGAATAATAACAAACAACAGAGCAATATATTATGCATTTGAATTCGATACAAGTATGCATTAAATCGATTGGAACAGAAAGAGTTGCGACTAAGCAATTGCTTATCATGACTTCATCTACACGTAATATCACGCTTGAATCAATATCACACAAATAACACTGTATATTTATTGAGAATATGTATCTCAATAAATTTGAACTTTTGAAAATGTTCGCAATGTTGGATAACATTTTCCTTCCCAATGTAATGTTGTTTGTTTTAATCTGTTAATACTTAACTGATGTCCAGATTAGTGGGAGATGGTTGTGCCGATCTAAAATAACACCAAAGTCGAATAAAATTTAAAATAAAATCTTTAATTGACGGTACATGACAATTGGTAATAATTCCTACGAATCGGGACATATTTTGTGGTCTTAATATTAGAAGGTGCTAGATATATTAGCAAAGTCACTCCTAATGATATTCTTTATATAAAAACAAAATCCCTGTTTAACCCATCATTTATTACATGTATCTCATGCCAATATAATCTATCCGTTTGTGACCGTGTGCATTTTCTTTCTTTACGTGTGCTGTAATAAATCAATATCGGTCCCTTTCGTGTTTAAGAGTTTTATAACTGATTATCACTTTGATTATAAATACTTAATATAAAGTAAGTCTCTGCCCCTTGTATGCAAGATATTTTTCTTTCAAATATGTCGACATGCAAGATAAATTTGTTGACATGCAAGATAGTTATGTCAATATGCAACATAACTATGTTAACATGCAAGAAAATTGCAGTAAACAAAAAATTATAAAAAATTATAAAAATCTCAAATATCGCCAACTTATAACAGCGAAGATGCTGGAAGCTACTTATTTATGTCGACATGCATCGTAGCTATGTTGATATGCAACATATTTATGTTGATATGCAACTTATTTTAGTCGGCATGCAACTTATTTATGCTGACATGCGACTTAAATATGTAAACAATGAAGATTAATATGTTGACATGCAACTTATTTATGTTGACATGCAACTTCGTTATGTTCACATGCAATTTATAAGTTGCATGTGAACATATTTATCTCGCATGTGAACTTAACTAAGTTGAATTTCGACATAAATAGGTAGCATGTGAACATAACTAAGTTGCATGTCGACATAAATAAGTTTTATGTCAGCATATCTATCTTATATGTTAACATAAATAAGTTGTAATTCTATAAAAATAAGTAGCATCTAGCAATATTTGTTGTCACTTGTGGGCGATATTTGAGATTTTTTTTGTCTTTTAATAATTCTCATTTGATTGCAATTTTCTTGGATGTCAACATGTTGACATATTTGATAGAAAAATAACTTGGAAATAACAGGCAGAGATATGCCACCATACTATCCAGATTCTAAGCATTGTAAAATTCTTATCCTCGTTGATAATAATTATGACAATCGGAATTTTAATTGGGGGGGGGGGGGGTCAGAAAGATTCAAATAAGATATTAGACAGATACATTTTATTTTATAATTTCCACCAAAAAAAAACAATCAAAAAAAAAAAAACCCACAAAAAACCCCCGACATCTTAGCACCGTTCTATTTGTTGGGGTTTTTTTTTGTTTAACATCTGTTTGATTTCTATCTTTCGTCCTTATAACTGTTTGTACTTTAAGTTATTTTAAAATACTCATTCATTGATCTATGTCTCTGATAAACCACGTTCAGAACTAATCAAACTTGACAAACGAATCAGATATTTAAATCTTGTTTGTCATGTAGCCAATGGCACTGGGGGTTTCGTCTTTGATTTTGCGTTATAAGAAAACCCCATAGTTTCTGTTACCAAAAACGTTGACTGTTTGGGTGAAACTAATTTGAATTGAATTGAACTTGACATTCGTGAAATAATGTACATTCCCTTCCTATTACGATCCACATTTTGACCATCGTCTCTATTCAATAAGATATGAGTGAGCATTTAAATTACTAGCTTTATTCCGTAATCGACAAAAATAATATTTTTCCCTATTACCAAAACTGTAGTGTTTGCAAGCTTTGGGTATTTTTGTATTTAAAGTTTTGACTTAAGAATGAATTAAGTTAATGAACTTTTAAATTCTGCATCAAGATACTTTTAGGAGAGTTAACTCTCAGTTCTGTTATTATTCTGGCTGCTTCAGTTGGTACCTTTTCAAACAATTCAGAGCTTTTCTTGGTACAGTTGCCCCATGCAACATCACAATATTTCAGTATAGGTATTATAAGAGCGAATATATTTTACAGGTGTTTCTCTATCAATTGTATGCTTGAGCAATTTTAATATATTCAACCTTTTGCATGCTTTTTCATAAATACCACTGATATGATTGAACAAACTACTATCAGACTGTATATGCAAGCTGAAGTGTACATGACTTTTTTAATATTCATCATTTCACCATTTCAAACCGATTGCAGGAAAGTTTACATTTGGTCTAGTATAGTCACCATTTACAGTTTTTCTTACATTAAAATGCACAGTTCATATGCTGGACCATTTTTTATATTGTGTCCAGGCCATTAGTGACTGATAAAGTTGTATAACATTATCACAAATAATAGCAAATAGTGAAGTATCATAGTATCATTTGCAAATAATCTTATCTTGTTTGATCAAGTTAATTTGGAGGCAGTTAGGGCCTGGGGTTGTGATCATTGGGGGGCATCGGTATGTTCAGGCGTTAATGTGTACACTGTAAGATTGTTAAACAACATGTCGATGTCCTGTCTCGTCCATAGTTTATTTAATCATATTATTTGCTGTTGAGTACCGTGACTACCGTTAGTTTCGGATACGTTCATTTTTTTTTTTTTACATTTTTTGGGGGAAAATTTAATTTACATATATAGCAAATGTATTTTTGTTTTTATTTGGCACATATATGTTATTACGACCGGAAAAGATAGCACTGTGCCGGATAATTATGCCAATGCCAGGGTGGCATTTTTGCATCCGTCTAAGCTGAATTGCTGAAAGAGGCTATATCCACCTTTGTTTTAAGTGTTTCTCACTTGTCAGATGAAATATTTACCCTTTAAAAATCCCTTAGGAAAATATTCATTACCACATGAAAAACATTTTTCCTATAGGATATTTGAAATTTCCTAACGGAATAAAAGAAAATTATATAGGAATTAAAATTCCGATATCATTAGAGCAAAACTTCAATAGGATGTTAAAATCCGAGAGGATATCTAAATTTCCTATAGGAAAATTACCTGTCTGAAAAAAATTCTTGCAGCAAAAACTTTCCTCCTGATTTAAAGAAAATTCTATAGGATTTTTAATATTTTCGGTAAAAAAATTAATTGTCCTATGGAATTTTTTTTCTATGGGATATTTATTTTGAAAGACAAATATCTCACCTTTCAGGTAAGATACACTAGAAACAAAAGTATACCCCATAGACAGCTGGGTATATATGGATTTTTACAAAACTAAATCTTAAGCGGGTGTAAAAATGCCACCTTGGCACTGGCATAATTATTCAGTCCAGTGTTAGATGATTAATTCAAATAGAACTTGTCAAAATTGTCATAGGAAAACTTTAATTGACCTTTGTAGAACACTTTATATGTTTGATAAGTTGAACTACGACGAAATTATGACATATGCATGTTTGCTTTTAAACAAAAATACATAATGAATATATTTCTTTTCAAAGAAGTTGTTATTTAATCATACCTTAAACAGAATATTCCTATTGCGGTTATCTTTTGGTATTAATGACAGTGAAAGAAAAATGAATAATAAAATGACATAAAATAGCGTATTTTGATATGAGTTACCGTTTAATTGGTCGGAACAAATTGCGATTAACCGATTAGCAATTTTGAAATCGATAGCCATCCCTAAAATAAATTGACCCAATATGGTTTGTGAACACCAAATGTATACACCGAACTGAGGGAGTCGTGATTTACAGATTAGGTAAGTACTCAGTCTACATGTAATCGAAAATGTAACATAGTATGACAAAGAAATGGGCAATACAAACGATATAATCATAAAGAAACACAAACGTAACACGAATTATTCAGGTAAATTTTAAAGGCAAGGTTAATACGCTGGGAAAAAATCGGTTTTAAAGTCATTTGGTTATAATAAACAGCGTCAAGAACTATTTGGTATCAATGTATAACTATTTCAAAACGAGGTGATACAATTCCTTGAAAAGTAATGGGAAAAAATGTCCAAATGTTAAAATATCTTAGTCATGGAACTACTTATATAGCGTCACAACAATCATAGAATATCATTGTTCAGCTTCAGTAAGAGGCTGTAACGTTACCCAATTCGGTAAATATCACAAGATCAAGAATGCCGCTGTCTTCCAAGATAGTAACGTTACCAAATCCTGTTTTCTGACGCAAATGTGTTTCTTTTAAACAAGAATTCAAGAATTTTAATTGATTTTTTGCAATAATTATGATCATCTATAATTCAAAGAAATAGCAGATGATAAAAAATATTTAGTGATTATGTTTGCACAGTCTGAGATTTTTTTTCAGGTCTTTCAAACGAGAAAGGTATCATTCTAGGAATGTACAACCGTGCTGCAATTAAAACATATCCAGAAATTCCTGATGAGTCTACAGATTTCCTCAATGCTCTTAATTTATTAATAAAACCACCAGAAGCACTAATCACGAGTATTGCATCCGATCCAAGGTTATCGGTTATTTTCACAGCCATAAATGATGGCATTTACACCATTTTTGATTTTTCTATTTGGCTAAATACTAGTAGTTCTACCGAGTTATTTCTTTCGTACAAAGGAAGATACGCAGCAATTGAACAAATAGCCTATGACTTTATCACGGGTAATTTGTATTGGTGCGATTCCATGTACGACTGGATCGCTATGAAACCAATATTTACCACCAAGAAGGAGATCTATAACGTTGTTATTCGCACAGATTTGGATCACCCCGAAGGACTGGCTTTGGATCCCGGAGATAGGTATTCACTTTTTAAAATCTGCGAAACAATTGTTGTGAAAATAAAGGAAGTTCCTTTTAAGTAAATTTTACAGCTTTATTGATGAGACACCAAAGCTTAAGTAACATCTATAAGAGATACATGTAGTGTTTTTTATTAATGCTAAGCAAGCATGAAAAATGTTTCAAAAGATCTACCAATTGATTGTTTGATTAAATTTCCATTAAGCGCTTAAACTTTTTAAGATTACAAGATGTTTATTTGTGATTTTTAGCCTGCTTCTTTGTCAACAAACATGGGTTTACTTGTCGAAGAAAAAAACTTAAACATTGGGAAACATATCAACTTTTATGATAACAAAATGGTCATAAATAGGAGAAGAAGGTTATATTATTGTACATAGTATTTGCTTTGATTCAGATTTGACGAGGACGTAGAGGAAAATGAAAAGAAAATATTAAAGGCCCAGTTTTAAACTGGCTAACAAACGATATGATTTTATTAATTAAAGTTAAAGTCGTATCAAATATACAGCATATCGAAATTGTCGGATTTAAACAAACGCGCTGATTTTATATTGACCTATTTAACCCGGCCTGATATGAAAGTAATACTTTTACCAAAAAAATCCTGAAAACCGGCTTCACTGCATGCAAGTCAAACATAGGTAGCCAGCAATTACTTTCAAAGGTGAACGCGTCGGCTGACTAAAGTTTTCCCAGGGGTTTCAACTGTTAAACATCCAAACAGGCACTATTTATACTATGCTTATATTAAGACCGAGAGACTTAAATATTAGGGCTCAGATAGAAAAAGAAAACACAGGGAAGTATCTTTCTTTCCATTAAATATAAAATTCTATAACTTACGATATCATTATACAAACCTTCAGATATACTAAATTATAATAATAAAAAAAAAATTCTAATTCAAACTGTGAATAACCTGTATTCTTCATTCCCCTCCTTTAGTTTAGTCTTTAATTAACAATTCAAAAAGGTATGCAATGACTCATTTTACAAATGTAAGTGTAAGTTAACATTGGCCTCTTAACAGTACTTTGTGGTGCTATATTTATCATATGACTAGATTTGTATAGCGAAATAGCACGTTTTTTCTTTATCTAGGTGAAAAGTGAGTTGATATCGACATTTCGAACTCTAATGGCTTAAGATCCACTTTGCTTTTATAATTTATCATTTTAAACAGACGAGGCTTGACCTAATCATATATTTTTTGAAAAACTATTCATAGTGTTTTCTTTATTTTAACAGAGTGATGTTCTTTTCCGATTATGGTCAAAATTCGCGAATTGAGAGGGCCTCCTTAGACGGACAGGACAGAGTGGTCATTGTATATAGAGGCATATTAAGGGTTGTCTCCCTTACCGTGGATACTGACAACGACAAGCTGTACTGGGCAGATCACAACAGACAGACATTGGAGGGATGTGATTACGACGGGTCCAACAGGAGAGTCATCAGACGTATGAATACGGTGTCAATGACAGGCGTAGCGTACCACCAGGTAATGATTGGACTACACACTACCAAAACATTAACTACGAAATAAATATATTACTTGGTCAATCTATGATTTACACTTGAACCAGCATACATTGAACGTCTGAAATTCAACGAAATAGAAGACAGACGCATAAAACCAATACAAATAAAAGCTGTTGAACTTTTTGCTATATAACATAAATAGTCTGTGAAATTCGTATCTGTTGATTTTTGTCTAGGCCAATCAGAATACGCTTTATATAGAATTATCATCATTAGAAATATAAACTAACTTCACTATGGAAATGAAAAAGTGCGAACCTGTAATAACTAACACTAAAAAGCCATACGGTAGTTTGCCTTCTTTAAAACTTTATTTTACCAATCTTATTTCAGAGCATGCTGCATTTAGTCAGCTTTGGTGCTAAGAAAATCTACAAAGTTGATCTAACATCCGAATCTTTGTTGTACGAAGAAAAGATTTTCACAGGGGAACCGTATACGATTCATGCATATGATGCTGAGACCATAAAATCGGAACATGGTAATACTCATCTCCCCCCAAACACCCCCCAAAAAAACCCAAGCGATTTCAGGTCAATGAGAATATATATATATATATATATATATATATATATATATATATATATATATATATATATATATATATATATATATATATATTTCACCAAGTCTATTCTGTATTCGCTGGTAAAAATTTATGAAAACAATGCCCTGTTATGCAAAATAGTATTTCTTACCGTCTTATGTACCCTGAATCAACAGACCAACCCGACAACGAACCCGATTGTAATATTACAAAAACCCTATCGATTAAATTTACACAATATTTGAGACTATTTTAGAGAACTTATTTGTTTGTTAGAAACAAGAAAAGGAATGGTACAAGTAATGCACGATATCACTTCTGACTACATACTTTCCTCGTTTATTCAATACACACCGATCCCAATAACGAACCAGAACATCAAAAAAAATTAGAACATAAAAATTAACTTTCTCGAAGAAATGTCAACCGGACGCTACAAAAGTGTTGACTTGATCTGTAGTTTGACATTTTAAAGCTGTTCAGCATTTTCGGACAGACGGACTGATGGACGCAGACGAAAAGCTATAGTCCCCTCCGGTGAAACCGGTAGGGGACTAATAAATAACATGGGTAAAACAAAGAAAAAAATCTGGCGCTACTACTAAAACTACTAGAGACCTATCCTTTTGGTTTTATTTTCTGAATTCGAAAGGTTTTTCTGACAAGTCTATTATTACTTGAGAAAACGTTTGAGACTTTTAAATAATTTCATTAAGGTCTTCCGTTTCCAACGGAAGACCTTATTGTTTTCGTACTGTTTATTATTTTTTTTTTCCAAATTTTGTGCACGCGATTTCTCGAAAACTACTCATCCGATCTCAACAATTTTTTTTATAGATGATGGGACCTTATTTGAATTTTGTCGTCTTCACTTCCGGTCCGGATTTACGGTCGATTTTGTAATTTTTTACGACCAATTTAGTGCAGAGCTGATCTCAGAAATTATTAGAGATATGACTTTGAAATTTTCAGGATAGGTAGAGCATGGTTTGAAGTTGTGCACTATTTAGTTGTTTTGCACCAGTGGCGCTATTCCTTGGAGCTCGCTTAGGCACGAAAATGGGATACAGATTTCGAATCAAAATGTTCATATGTTTTGATCAGTATCTTTTTATCAGTTGATATTTTGTTAAGACATATAGAACAAAAGTAGTAGAGAATCAAAAGTTATATGCAATAAAATCAAGAAAAAGGTGCTGGTCCCTTTAATTAGGGACCAAGAGACTCGTAAATCTATTACAAATAACTTGAAAACGATAAATATTTTGTTATGCATTATAAAATCAAAGTTGTTGATCTCTACATTATCGGTTTGAAAAAGTCTTCGTCAGGCCCATGCTTAACGTAATTGGGGTTTTTATTCTTTATCTTAAAATTTGAGGGGGGGGGGGTTATTTTGAAATTGTATCGATATTTCATGGTATCATTTAAACTATTAAAAAAAATCGGACGGAAGACCTACTCGTTACTCATAACGAGGCCGTATCTAGTAGCATATTAAATCGTAGAATGACTAATAATAGCGTTTTATCAGTGGAAACAGGTTAAAATATCAATTAGTTAAAGAAATTGCAATTTTTTTCTTATGTTAATTTTATTTCTATTTACTTTAAATAGTATAAAATTGTATTTGATGACATGTTTCATTCCAATGAAAAATTACCAGAGGGAAAAGCGATTTATGCAAAAAGGTTATAATGAATACACCGTAACACCGAAAGAAGCATATAGATCCCAACGGTTTTTTTGAATTTCAGTTACTCTATGTGTGTACGTATACATTTTTTAAAAAATACTTCAGTAAAAAAACGAAAGACTTTTGATCGTATGATCCAACGTCCTTAGCACATATCGTTAATCATGGCTGTGTTTTAATCCAAGTTTTTAGAATAGGTAGTAAATTAGACAAAACACCCACGCTGAAATCCTAATAAACATACATCGCACAAGTTTGTAGTAACACTAGTTCAAAGAATGGGAAGTAATGACACAATGTTCAGCAACCGGAAAAAATGACTTTACCTCGAGATAACCAGGAAAATTAGGGATTCGGCCTTTCTAAGCTGCTATTCAAGATTACAGTATTCGAGATATCAGGATTTTTTAAAAATATTATTCATAAAGAGAAAACGAATTATTCGAGATATCGCTTGTTCTAGATACCGAAAATTACTTCGATATACTTAATAAACAATATACAATTAAGATTGCAACATACAATTTAAGATTGTACATGGTTATGTATTAGCTACCAAAAGATTTAAGTTTTAATGCATTATTCACAGTGTCATTCAAATAGCTGAACTGCTAGCTTTCTACAACTATTTTTCTTTTTGTACATAAATAATACCCGGTACCAAGCATCTTAATTCCACTTATTTTTCCTTTGTTTTTCTCAATTATATTCTATTGTTACATTTTACCATCAATGTTTGTCAAATTGACTGTTAAAGGAGAGGGCTCAAATAGGCAGATTGCCTGCTGCCCAATCCTATTATGTAATACTTTTTACATAATAAAATATTGTTTAGATAAAATTAAACAATATACCATATCTATCTTTATTATTCATAGATCCTTGTTTAACCTTGGATTGTCATCACATGTGTGTTAACACAAAAGCAGGACCCAAATGTCTCTGTTCCGATGGGTTTGAACTGAATTCCGACGGTTCAACTTGCACAGGTAATATTTCAATCCTTGTAAACTGTGACATGGGATGCATCTTAAATTGAATTCTGGTTTAAGATATTATTTAAGAAGCCAGTAAACATAAGATATGATTGCAATGTTGTAAACAAAAGTTAAACTCGAAGTGTCACTACTTTTTAGATAGATCGTATATTGTGGATGGGATGTTTATTGTAAGCAACGCCTCCATGTTTGCTGTGCACAGATTACACTCTGTCGATGGTCAAAGAAGCGTATTACATTCAGTTCAACTTCCGGTCACTAATATTGAAACATTTGCTGTGGATACAAAGACAAAAACCATCTACTTTGTGGATAGCGGGAGCAGATCCTTAAAGAAACACGACATTATATCATTAAGAACTAAAACTTTAACTTCAGTTTCATCAGCCACAGTAAAAGGTAATAACTCTTGACTATTTTAACCCCTTTTCCTTTAGACACACACTTTTACGCACATTATAGTTCCCTCAACCACGGATATTGATGCATTTATAATAAGCCAACAAGATAGAAATATGAACGCACATTACATTATTGACTGCCACGCCTCCAGAAACTCGTATATTGTTATGATATTAAGTCAACTATGTTGTTGACATCAATATAAAAAAAATCAGTAAAATTCAGATTCATTTTGCAGTTATGGATATTTTTATCAAATTTTCTAGTCGGCCGATTTTGTCGGTGACGTTTTAAAACAAATGTATAAAAAGACGTTAGTGTAAGACGATCGTCTTTTTATTCACCTTGAAGTCCAAACTTTGAAACCACTAATTAAGTGACATGTGGTGATAACGTACAGCGTTCAAAGTCTGTTATAATTAGTAGTCTTATAAACAGTTTTATTGATAGCGTGATTGTATCTATTAGACTATTAGATTTTACAAAGTTACAAACTCAATTCTCACAGCACATATCTGATCTCCAATTCTAAATCCAAATAAAAAATTTCCAATTTAAAAAAAAATATGTCTAACATCATTTAACACGAGTTTATATACCTGTTTACTTATAACAGACACTTTTAATTAGTTCTACCCACCCGTGATGATCGTGAGTGAACATTTAGGGCTGAAATTCCTTAGTTTTGGTTTTATTACTTCTAAATACAGTAACAAATGTGTTCATCATAGAGTATTAGGATACGGTTCGGAGGCTCACGTATTGTTATGAAACATGTAGAAAATGCAGAGATTAATTTGTTTTACAAAGATAATTAATGCAGCTCAGTCGAGTGGTTAACGGCCTATGATAATTATTCCAGTAAGAATTGTATCCTCTGTCTTTGAAACTCTTTATGAGCTGTAAGTAAAACGATAAATAAGTTTAAACACTAGTTCACTAGTATTTACGAAGCATGTTGCCCTTAAAACTCATCATCATTTACACAACAACATCTCAATTTATAAAAGATTCAATCTCATAGTCCCAAATAACACTACGACCTTAATCATCAAAATCTAACTCAATACAACATGTTGACTTGTTGCCCGTTGCTAATACGGAGCATCGCGTCCAAAGCAGATAGCTTACGTTATTTGAAATAGCCAATGCTCAGAACAGAGATGGGGTAATCGTAATCAACTGTAATCAATTACATGCTGCTGAGTAATAATCAGTATTCACTAACCATCCATTTTTCTAATTACAAGTAATCGTACTTTAATCGGTTACTTTGAAAAAGGGCATGTAACGTGTTTAATTTTTTTATTACACTTATGATAACAATAGAAAAATGAAAATGCTTTAAATCATAAATCATAAGAGATATCGTGGGGAAAAGAGTTCAACTTTAAATATGGTTTCAGTAAGGAATGGATATGAAATATGAGATTTTGCATAAGATAATCAAGGTGTCTTTAAGTCAGCTAGGGCTCCGTTAAAACAACACTGATTTATCAAAGCAATCCTAGTCAACAATCGTGTTAATTGTAATAAAACATATACCCATTGGTAATTAAAGTTCAACACATGTCAACACAATCAACTAAATCCAATCGGTTTATTTCAAATAATTAAAAATTGTGTCTAATTTGTTAGATAAATTAATGTTCTTTCGTCATAAGTAGAAACACAGAGATATTTACACAACTCAAAAAGATGGTTAGAAACAAAACATCTCAAATGGTTATTGACACACACAGACAAAATGTTATTAAAAATACTTTAAAATAAAAAGCTTGTAAAAATTGATAGCTCAATATCAAAATTATTTCTTTCGTCAAATATTTATCCTTCTTTTCCTAAACATTTAATATTAAAACAAAGAAAAAAAGAGAAAAAAATCTTTTACTGGTAATGTAATCTAAAGAAATCAAAAGTAATCGTGATAAAAGGGATTAAAAGTTATCAAATGTAATTGATTGCTTCTAAAATAAGATGTAATCAAGTTGTAATTCATTACATTTAAAGTTCAAAGTAATTGTAATTTTATCGGTTACTTTTGAAAGGAATCTGCCCCATTCCTGGCTCGCAACGAGCATTGATATGAGATCTCAAATAGATATAATACACAATAGTTTAACTACACTACAATTATTAAAGGTAACACTCTTTTTGGCAAAAGTTGCATACATAATGTATTTTTACAAAAATTTACAATTCTTTTACATTTATTTATCAGTGTTTAAAAGATAATATTGTGTGTTTATTTTCAATCGCAGATTTGAGTTTAGACTGGATTGCAAATATTCTTGGGTGGATAGAACCTACCTTGTCTAGTATACGTTCCTTCTCAATCATTGTCCAAACCAGTGCTACAATATACACTGATCTGCAACAACCTGCGTCTCTAACCATAGATCCCTACAATGGGTAAGCAAAAAAATTGTATGTTTTATAATATGTGATAATTAGCTCGACATTGGTGTTTCCAGATGTTTGTTAACGACTTTTTTAAAAAATAATGATTATGACCGTTCAGACAGAAAATGATAACTGCAAAGTCGTTATTACTTGTTTATTTTAATGTTATATATCCCTGAAGCAAAAGCGTTAACATTCTTGGCGCCCTCAATATAATTTAGCATCATCATTATAGTGTCAGAAAACATCACTTTATTATTATCAAAAACTATGGATTTAGAAATTATGCATAGTGCATTACCAAATATACGATCACATAAATTTGATATTTTTATTGTGTTTAAGCTGATGATGATATATGATAGTTTTATCTTGATTATTTTAGATTAAAAGGACATGGTCACGATTTTGGTCAAATTCTTTATATATATATATATTTTTATAATTTATAGTGCTTTGGAAATGCATTTCTAATGATCGAATAAAATTTGAGAGTCATTCGTAGAGTTATAAGCAAGATACAGGGCTCACAATTCTTTGTCATGTAAACAAGGCTCGTGCCTTGTTTTTGTTAACATAGGCTATACATACAGATAAAAATATATATATATAGCTTAATTGTGTATCTTTTTATTTATTTTAAGCATAAATTAACAGTTCCTAAAGTTTTCGTTTTAGTTTTAAAACTAAAATGTTCTGATCTGATGAATAACACAGAATATAATTATATCCCTAGGATATTAGTTAATATTTATTTTGAGAAATGTTTTGATTCTGTAGCTTGGGAATTTATACAAAATACGCTTTATTATTTTAATTGCGGCCCGTTTATCTGTAACTGGATTAAAACTTTTCAATGTATTGATGTGTCCTGTGTGTCCCAGGCAGGCATTTTATCAAACTATTTTAAACTTGGGCCGGGCTGTAGACAAGCTGATCCAATATCGCATTATTTTTTTTATTATGTGCTTGAATATTGTCAATTAAAAGTAAAAATAATTAAGGTATTACAGGAATCAAGATTAATAACACCCAATATTTAATATCACAATATACAGATGATACATCAGTAATCCTTGACGGATCTGAAAAATCATTAAGGGCAAAGATGAAAGAAATTGATGACTATTATAAATTATCTGGTCTTAAAATAAACCAAGAAAAACTCAGATTGTGTGGATAGGGAGTAAGAAATATTCTGAAGAAAAAATCTGTTCAGAAATGAATTTTCAATGGACAACTCAATTCAAACTTTTGGGCATATATTATGATGTAGATTAAGATAAAATTATAAAACTTAATTATGACAAGAAACTTGTTAGGGTAAAATCTATAAAAGAACAAGGGAGCAAACGGCACTTGACTCCAACTAGAAGGATAACACTGGTTAAGTCTCTTTTAATTTCTCAATTAAACCATTTTTAAAGCCTTACCAAACCCTAAGAGTAATGCATTAAAAGAATTAAACAATATTCTATTCAATTTTGATTGGAATTCAAAATGTGATTAAATTAAAAGACAAGTATGTATTCAAAAGTATGGACATGGTGGGTTAAGGGTATTTGATATAAATTCCTACATGTGTATCAAAGTATTTAAGTCTACATGGATAAGGAGATTAATTAAGGATAAAAATTCAAAATGGAAAATTCTGCTGGAGAATACTATTTATATAGAAAAGCTATTAAATACCAGTTCAGATTATACTTTGCAAATGCAGGAATTTTTAAGAAATAATTTTTGGCAGGAAAATATCAAAGCTTTTAAAGAAATCCAAGATAACTCAAATGTAAAATCTTGGCAGGATTATTGTTGCCAGCAATTGTGGAACAATAATAAATTTGAGATAGGAAAGCAGTCTATTTATAGCTCGTGGTATGTTAAAGAAGTAAAATGTGTAATTGAGTTGTTTGATGAAAATGGAAACTTTTTAGATTTTGAAATGTTCAAAAGAAAATTTAATATTCAAATGAATTATTTAACATAT
The DNA here is from genome assembly GCF_025612915.1 of Magallana angulata. Classification (NCBI taxonomy): domain Eukaryota; kingdom Metazoa; phylum Mollusca; class Bivalvia; order Ostreida; family Ostreidae; genus Magallana; species Magallana angulata. The sequence continues at coordinate 389,333 of NC_069117.1, read as the reverse complement.
ATGGGAGTAAGACAAGCTGTACTCTCAGATTTAAGAAAAAACAATTTCATTAGAATTGAAGTTTTCAAACATTTTATACCATTTAATATTAAAACCTTTGTATTAACAAAAAAGGTTTAAAAAAAAACCATGTATGATATATGAAATCAGACAAATGTAAGACCAATGGGAAAGGACAAATGGAACAAACATTTTGTTATTACAGAAAAAATAATGGGTTTCAATCTTTCATTTGCCTTTTACTATTACCTCAGACTCTAAATTTCAGTGACTGGTTGCAGTTCAGAATAAACCAATTTATATCAACTACAAACAATTCTATATATAGAATTGTTAACATGGATACTAATCTATGTACTTATGGTGAAAATGCTGAGGAAACAATATATCACTTATCATGGGAATGTCCAACAAATAATAGCAGAATTTGTTTGAGTATGCAACTCTAAAGGAATTAGAATAGATTTTGATTATAAAACTTTTATTTTTGGTGATTTAGATGGTGTGTTCAAAAAGTGTTCAATATTGTACTCATTATGATAAAAAAAATACATACACAGAAGTAGATGCCAGAAAAATCAATTAACAGTAAATGCCCGTATAAATGATTTAAAACAGTTATATAAAATATTCCAATTATGTGCAAAAGAAAGAAGTGAGCTGAATAAGTTCAATACAGACTGGGAAATTTGGACCCCTGTGATTAACTCATTCTAGAGTGCTCTCTCTCTCTCTCTCTCTCTCTCTCTCTCTCTCTCTCTCTCTCTTAGTAAACGTTCATTAGATATGCAATGTTGATGCAATTGTTTCATTGCACTGTTAAACACACTTTGTATCCTTGAAAATTTGTGATGCATGCAGAAGGAGTTGGTTTATTGTTATGTTTGTATTATATAATTCGGATAATAAAAAAAACCCTGAATTTTTTTCTTCCACGTTCAAAATGTTAACAAACGCTTTGTTTACATAGCGAAAAATTTCAACAAATGACACCCAAATTTTGGCTGTCTAAAAAATATGACTTTTTAAGCATTATAATTATCAAAATCGGAAGAATAATTTTTGACCAAAATCGTGACCATGCCCCTTTAAACTACAACCTGCACAAATAAAAATTCTTAGTTAATAAAGATCTCCTAATTCTAAAAAGAAACAAAAGTACTCATATCTGTAGAATAAACAACAGAGGTACGAACAACTTGACGAATATTTGCTCGCTTATTTAAAAAAAAACCAAAATAGTATTCACATCTTTAAGCGATAATTTCCTCAATTTTGAGTATAAGCAGCAATCTACAAGTCATTCATAGAAATTCATGTTTATATTTTTTTTTTCTTGCGAGCATTCTATACTGGATTTCGGGGACTTCAGTTCGAACAATAATGCAGGGATCGTGGACAAGAGATATACCAAAAGTTTTGATAACAGCCGCAAACCTACATAATCCAACTTCTCTACAGTATGACGTTAGAACAAACAGGTAACAGTTCACACAGTGAAGCTGTCAAAAACCTAATTTGGCTGTAATATTGGATTATATCTCAGTCACAACTGGCCGAACGTGTTTGGGGATTGTATGTGTGCTACATAATGTGCTAATCATGGCTCCCGTGGTTGGTCATAGCGGTGAAAATCATGCTGAATTTATTGAGAGTGTAACGTTAAACTAACGGACAAACGGACGTTTGACATTCTAATTGTAAGTATCACACACGAATTTGTTTAAAGACGAGTTGACAATCAAAACCTGCGTTATCCGTAGACATCGTAGTTCTGTCTTTCTATTATTGTAAATTATCATTTAATGATTACAGGTAATTAGTCTCAAAAACTATATACAGGTAGCACCACGTGTGAATATTACAATTTTCGCTTAGTGGGAATACATTTCACTGATTTTAAGGGGCATGGTCATCCACAATCAGTTAAACATAAAAGGTGTACTATATAGTAATGTCAACTGTGATTGTAAACGATTTTTTAACAGACACCTAAGATTACATATTTTGTGTTTTATAAATAAAAACATAAGAAGAGACTTTAAATTCAATTCAAAGTTATCAAAATAAACAAAATCCTATATGTGTCAATCAGTTTAACTGTCGTTTATTTTATTAACCTTCAAATACAAACCCTAAAATTGCTAGAAACAAAGAAAACAACACAAGGCCTCTTCTTATTTTTTATATATTCATAGATAGCTGTGTCCAAATGCTTCATGTTTAAAAAAAGCGAAGGAATACCTTATTTTTTTTTCAAAAATTCATTTATTCATTTATTATATCTATAGTCTGTTTCCAGAAAATTTTGAGCTGACATGCTTTAAAACATTTTTATATATTTTTGAAATCTTTATACCCCTGCTCCGAAGGAGAGGAGGGGTACACTGTTTTATCTCTGTGTGTGTTTGTCTGTCTGTCTGTCCGTCTGTAAAAGATATTTCTGTTGCAATTTTATCTGCAACTATTCATTGTAGATTCTTGAAATTTTAAAACACCCTTTTTAAGTCATGCCCTCTGGTATGATTAATTTTTGTACCAATCGGACGTCAACTTCTGTTTCATGACGACTTTGTTACGATAAGCCTAGAATTTCAAACCAATTTTAGATTTCTTAACAACAATTATTCACATGTTAACACATTCTTTGTTTAGGCATGCCCTATGTTGGGATTTAAATTTGTAACAATCGAACGGCATCTTTCAGTTTAATGACGACTTTGTTTATCATTAGCCTAAATTTTCAGGCAAATTTTCGTCAAAGAAAACTATTTATAGCAGATTGCAATCTTACACTTTCATTGTTTAGGCATGCCTTATGTTGGAAACCATTTTCGTACCAACTGAATTTCAACTTCATGTTGAATGTAGACTTAACTTATTTGTATATATTTACATAAGAGCGGGAGTATCACTAGTGAGCAATGGCTTACAGATAGGTTGTTGAAATGAATACGGTATAAAAGGTATTTCATCGGTAAAAAGATAAACTGTAAATTCATGAATAGTAATTCCATTTCTGTTTAATCTTTGGTCCCAATGGACGTGATCCTACTTCACTTGATTATATTAATTTTTTTTAATTCTAGACTGTACTGGCTGGATCGGTCGGTAATTAAAAGTTCAAAGACAAATGGAATGGATATCGAAAGCCATATCGTAACCAAAGGCGCTATCAAAACTGTTGTTTATAAGGTCATTTAAACTTTCTACATGCTAACTAATGAGTCAATCTTAACGTAGCCCATGCATTTTTGAATTTGTTATTTAAAATTTTGAATTTGGTTGTAGGACTTTTTTGGTTGGATCGACAAAAATAAATTTTATTCTGCAAGGCACATATCTAAAGCGGCAGAAAATGTATTGAACACAGTTCATAATGCAAATGATATTTCTGTGTTTGATTCCACTTTACAACAAGATAAACATGGTAATAAAAAAGTTTTAAATGTTATTTACAATTCACAAAAATCTAAATTAGGTTGATGACTGTTGTTATAGCACTATCGATAAAAATAAATCGTTAACATGCATGTTCTTAATTATGTAAATGTACTGAACAAAAACTTATTTCAAATTTTATTTGTATGAAATATGACAAGTGATATGACATAAATATTTACTTTTATTATCGTTCTTAACGATGGGTTAATATATATTCTTGAGTAGAAAAATGGTTGTAAGATACCTTTTTTACTTTTAATCTATGTCGAGGGTTCTTCGAAAATTATTGAGACATTCACTCTTAATCCATTGTGAAAAAATCTAAATCATTGAAATTTAACCAAAAAATAAACCACGATGTCTTTTATTAACGTAAAAGATTTGAAGTTAATGACATTATTTGTTCATTCCTGGTCAACTAACAAACGTGCCTAAATCCAATGACCCGGCGCAACAACAAACCCATCGCTATGTCATTTTAAAGTGTTTTCTTGGCCCTATGTTATAAACAATTTAACCCTTTTCCATCGTATAGTTTTATTTATGTAATATCTTGGGGGGGGGGGGAGTGTCTTCTTCCGAGGTTCAAACCAATTTTATGTATATTCGTTGCGCCGCCTTGACGTCAAAATTCAATAAACGGTCTCAGTCAGATTTCAATTGCTTGGTAAATATTCAAGTACCCTTTTCGTATTTCAACTCGAACACTAGTTAAACTTACACGAATGTTAGACATAATAAATAGCAAAATTAACATACCTAATTTCAATTCTTTTATCAAGAATTGTAGGTTTATCAAGACCTAATATGAAGATGTTTAAGTTTTTTAAACTCCGAGTTTGTGCCTGCGCCGGGTACCCCGACCACCGACTTGTTTATGTACTGTCATAAACAAACTATTAATTATCTGTAATTTTACTTTTGTCAATTATTTGGTTAAGTTTCCTAAATGTCCATGCCAATTTTCATTAAAATTTGCCACTTAGAAAGAGAGATTTTTGTGTTGTCTCAATAATTTTCGAATATTCCTTGTATGTTTTTGTTTCATTGTTTGGGTTTTATGGGGGGGGGGATTTCTGGTTTTTTATCCTTTTTTTTTTAAATTGGAAAAATTGTAAATGTTTATTTTTATCTGATTTCAGATAACTGTCATGTTCAAAACGGTGAATGTGAAGACATATGTGTTCCAGAGGAAAATGGCCGCATATGTAAATGCGATATCGGTCTACAACTTCAATCAGACCAGAGTTGTAATAGCGGTCAGCATCAGTATTCTTACTTGACTTAGTTTAACAATAAAATTTGTTGATGCATGATTTATAAATGTTAGGATTTTGGTCATGGTAAACTTTTTTCTTAAATAGATAAATTGTTACGTATAAGAATATATTTTGTGCTGATATTTTTTAAGGAGTTTGGCACCTGAAATAATAGTAATGTCAATCATCCAAAAACATCTTGGATATAAAGATGGGGACCTAAGAAAGTTCATTTATTTTATTTGTTTCCTATGTCATATGGCATTCTTTGGAAATATGAGGCCCCAAAGAGAAATGATCATTTCCTGAATTTATTGCTTAAATTTGCATGGAAATTGATTATTTGAAGAAATCGAATAAATGTTTATAGTTTGAACTATTACTAAGTTATGATTTCAATACAGTATTAAGTTTAACACATGTAGTGACTATAAAAGTAACATCCAAGTAAAAGTTTTAAAAACCTTGCTTTACTGATAGCTTCAAATGCCAGTACTTAATGAATACAAGAGCAAAAGTAAAGATAGTTACATAATTTTGGAGTAATCAAATTATAACACAAATAAAAAAAATAATAATGCCATCTTTCTAAAACTTTGCATACAAATAGACATATTTTTGATGTCTCATATAAAAGTTAAAAATGAATGGGCCACATCTCAAAAATTGAGATATGACATGAAATAAGCTTTGACAAAAATCAGAGTTAATTTTTTTTTGACTTCTATGAAATATAAGCTAAATATGCCAAAATATATCGATAGAAATATTTAAATATTCTTCAAAAATTAATATATCGTTATACACAAACTATCTTAAAGTTAAGTCTGCACTGAAAAATTAGGGGGCTAAAGTAACAGTACTCTAAAACTATTGAGTTATGAAAATTGCTCATTTTCTTCTTGAAAACCTCCCGTAACAAAATATAGTCCCTTACTTAACTCTGTTAAGATATGATTTTCTTATAACAATTTTATTCGATATGGTTTATTTGGCATTGTTTAATATGAATATACAAATAGAATCAATATATGATGCAAAATTTTTAGATAAAAGGTGCCATAAAATAGTTACCCCAAAAAGAGAGTAGTGAACCCCTTTAACATAGATTTACACTACTGAATTTATTTATTTTTTAAATTAAATAAAATATGTATCTTTTTCAGAAAAAAAAAATAAACCGGAACATTTGATCTTTTTTTTTTTTATTTGGTATATTATAAAACTATAATGAACGGTAGTAAACGATTTCATTACTTGTAGATGTGCTTCTTTCGAATTTCATCGTGGTCACTGATTATACCCATGGAAGAATTATGCAGATTTGTCTTCAGACTGGAACTATTGTAAAATTACCAATAAAAACAAAAGAAGTTCACGCATTAGCGTTTGACAAATCAACAAAGATGCTTTTTTATTCCGAACTCTCAACAAACAGTATCTCTTATACAACACTACATGGAAAAAATACAACAGTGTTATATACAACAGGTCTGATACTACAATTTAAAAATGTGAGAATGTTTTGCGTAGAAGCACGATAATCTTATCCATTTTTGTCACCAATATATCTTGAATTTTTATAAATGTCTTCACATGGTATGGGTATGACATGAAAGATTTGATATATCTTAATTCAAATTTGAAAATTTTATTTAATTAAGAAAGGTCTTTTTCCAGTTTTGTTAAAATAGTCAGAAGATCGATTTTTCATTCTAGGTTACATTTTAGATTTGGTTTCTATTGGTTTATATGTGTATATCAAAAATTAAACATTTTGTGAAGTATAAATATAATCTGAAATGCTGTTGCATGTTCTTTTGATGTGCCTTTTTTAGAGGGTTCGTTTATGATATACATGTATTTGTTGCATTCCGATTTAGTTTTGATTTCAATTAATCAAAAAACAGGTTTAGCTTTTGCTGAGGATCTGGCCATCGACTACTCAACGGGTAATCTATATTATACGGCTGAGGGTCCCACGACTTTTCAGAGATACATTGGAGTGGTTCAGAGATCCACATCATTCCACAAAACTCTTATAAACTACCTCTACAAACCAAGAGGCATTGCTCTTCATTCAGCCAAAGGGTAATTAAATGGATAGAGACTTGTCCTGGTACAGATTAATTTGCTTTTAACATGGATCATGGGCATTCAGAAGAGTATGGCGTAGCTAAAATTCTCTTGATTTTGTGTAATGTATGACTTTGAAAGTTACTCAGGTGACCTATTGCTATTGGGCTTTTTGCGTTAACAATTTTAATTCTTAAACTTCTTGAAAACAATAAAAACCCCGGGGCCACACTGGCAGAGCCAAATATGCAAATGATGGCATATATCTCAACCCATAACACATGTAAATAATAAATTCATGGTTATGATGCCCATAAAGCCCTATTCCAATCTTGTGAAATTCATAACCTCTTGGTTATAAGTCCTGACCCTAGGGCGTAGTTGATATGGTCATATAGTTAAAATCTATTAACCATTTAAATATTTATCTCTCTTTTATAAAAATTTAAGAAAACAGTCATGCATTGTTGTTATGTCAATTAAGTTCTCTCACAGAAATGTTAACTTCACGATCCCTGATTTGAGCCGATATGGTTAAAGTTGTAAAAACATGTAAAATCTTAGAAATATTCTCTACTCCCATATACCTTTAAGAAAAGAACTAAATAAATGTTTAAAATATCTATGAATTCATCTGCCGAAATAGTAAACTATATAACCCTTTCACAGTTGTGGGGGATAAACAACATGCCTCGTTATTATGCCCATTTTGTGTTTGTCTTAGATTGTAAAGTTTACGCCCCGTGGGGCAAGAGTTTAGTCGTTCCATTTGGAAGGGGTGCGTGGGTAGTGATAGATATGGCCATAAAGGCTAGGGACATGTATTACATAACACATTTGAGTCACTCTGGTAACCTAGCGACGAGTTGGTTGTTAACAATGTTACATTTTTTCCTGAAAACTTCGAAGTAAATTGTCATTTGCTTCATATTATGTTTAAATTCTGTTATAGGAAATCTACTTTAATTATCTGTGCATTGTATGTTTGTGTTATAAATCTAACTGTAAATTTTATAAAAGATTATAAAAGCCTTCATGTCTCTTCCTACCAAGACTGTACAATGTCTAGGCTATAGATAATTCATGTTTTCTACGACAGTTGCCCCACGATTTCAACAATCAATATTTTTTAGAACACCAAAAATGCAAACATGAAACTTTTTGACAGGCCAATCAATCCATTTAATTATGATACCTAGGAAACCTTCAAAGCCTGTGTGCCTATAGTTCAATACAGGGTTAGGATTAGGGTTAGCCTGTACATAAAACATGTAAGTAATACATATGTGGCACATTTGCTGCATAAAAGTCCCAAAATATTATAAAAACGAGTACAAGCATAAAATAAAATGAGTTACATATCTAAATAAAATTCATCAGACACTTGCCTTTCACCCTTTCATGAATTGATGTTTGCAAGCGTCAAAAATAAAAGCCCGGATCATAGTCAGAAGGTTATAAGTGTTAGGGTCAAGATCTAGTAAATGAAAGGTGCCTACAGGTTTATGAAATTCAAGATATAAATTCTTTCAATGATGCTTCATAACAATATCTTTGTTTCATGTGGTGTACCGGGGCTCAAATTTTTGGTCAACACAATGAAAAATCGTTTTTTATACAACCATTTTCTATGAAATATGAAGGATAAAAGTCACAAATCTCGGAGTTTTGTCCATTGTTGACTAATGAAATATGTCTAGAATGCCTACAGTCTTTCAAAAATCGACATTGAACAAGCTCTTGACCTCCTCTTTAAAATGATGTTAAATTGAATAGAGGTACTGGGATTACTTTTCCTATGATTTAACATAAAATGCCAAGAAATTGTTTAGTTTTCTACACAATTCCTTGAGAGCCATAAAGTACGGGAAATAGATTCTTCAAATCAATTATGACGTAATGGTTCTTGCACCGAAAAGACACTCTTGGATCATTTACTAGATCTTGACCTTACCGAGGCCGAGCACAGAACGAGTGCAGACGCTTTTGCGCAGCGTTTCATTTGTATTGTGACGTCATCTTTTTGCTTGATTGACGCTATGGCGTGATAGTTTCAACTGCAGATATTCAGCGAAATTTGTTAAAAATAGCTCGTTTGATGTGTAAAACTAATGTTATATTGTGGAATAAACATAAATGTCTCGAAGTGTAAGCTATATTTGGGCTCGGGTCGAAAACGTGAAGAGGGTTCAGCAAGCCTAGCCCTCTGTCACGTTTTCTTAACCCGCCTAAATATAGCTTAATTCATATATTTCAAGACAGTAACCATGTATTTTATGTTAATGGCCCTTAATAGGTGATGTTCTATACAATTTATTACTTAAATACGTCTGAATGTTTTTATAATACTATAAAGATCACCATTTCCGCCTTTGTCAAATAAAAAATAGCCATTATCTGACAAATTTGGGAAATTGGGCATACAAAAAACAATTTTGATAAGACCCCTGGAACAAACCAGGAGGTAAAAGGTTTTTTTATTTGACCATTTGATACCTTTTAGCAATAACTTTAATATGTAGAACAGAAAAAGAAATCCCTAGGGCAGAAGTTTTAAAAAATGTAAAAAATGTGCAAAATTTATACATTTCAAGCAAAATCCCATAGGGTCCTATGTTAAAAATTAACAAACTTTGAGATGACCTTCTAAACAAACGGTGTGGTAAATGTCTTATTTTTTATCTTAAAATAATAATTATATCTGTAGAAATTCATGTTAAAAATTTCATTCAAAAATCTAGGGCAGAACAAATTAGACCCGGCCTCGTTAAGACTCAAAACATGAAGCTACAAATGCAAACATGAGATTCCCTGATATATCCATCTAAAGGCTATAGTACTCAGGTCACCATCAAGCATGTGATTCTCTTGTGCTCAAAACGATATAAGTATCCATAAATAGAAATGCTTTAAACGGAAACATTCTTTTAGATATATGTTTTGGACGGAATTTGGCGACAATACTCAAATTTGCAGAGCAAGTATGGATGGGACATCGAAAAGATCAATCGCAACCACAGCATTAGTAATGGCGAATGGCATAACAATTGATTTTACAAGTAAACCTCGCATTGTTTTTGACACTGTGGTATTTTAAGATAGATTTAACGTAATAGACTTGTCATTTTGAACATTTCATAATACTTAAATTTTAAAGCCGATCGGTTGTATTGGATGGATGGGTATCTTAATCGCATCTACTCATCCGATCTGAATGGTGGGGATTATAGGGTTTTGGCGACAGATAGCGATGCTTTTTTAATGAGTATTGTTACCCAAGAAAAATACCTCTACTACACGGCATGGAATCGACAGTAAGTTTCTCACATTTCACCAATAACACAACGCATTTCTCTTGTAAACGTATTGAAGAAAAAGTAGCAAAAGCAGAATCAACATTTTACAAGATTTATTTTTATGTTCTTTATTACAGACGAATTACCAAAATGGACAAATTAACGGGGTCAAAGGTTTCTTTCATGTTGGAGTATCCAGAGCTTGGGCGATTAGATAATTTAGATGTTTACACTGACGAGATTCCTGATGGTAAAAATATTACTTCACTTATAAGCTTGTACAAATCATAAAAGATAAGTATTTTAAATTTTAATGTGTTGCATTTTGTAATAGTTAGATCCAGTTGTTCGAACCTAAATGGTTTGTGTAGTACGTTTTGTTTTCCAACTCCAAACGGGAGGACATGTGGATGCCAAGACAATGTTAAGCTTCAATCAGACCAATTAACCTGTGAAGGAGGTAAGTAGTTTCAATTTGTGTTCCTTCACTACAGAAATTTAGCCTAAAAAAATAAAACATGAAATGAATGCGCATAATAAAAGGTCATAGCATTTAACTCTCTCAAACTATTAGTTTCTAGATGTCAGACATTGCATCATTCTGTGAATTTCATCGACTGCCGACCGTATCCTGGTCTGACTTGTAACTTTGAATGCAAAGCAGGTTATCAAATTGCTAGGACCGCCATTGCTACTTGTAGTTCTACAGGGATATGGGTTCCATCAATAGATACATTGTGCAAAGGTGTGTACAAAAGTTATTTAAAAAATACAACATCTTTGGAAGTTAAAGAAAATGGTTAAAATACCATCTGTAATAAAATCATTCCAATTTTGAAGGCTCATAGTAATGAAAAAAGTGTATGATGCTCCAAAATTAATTTTAATTATTAATTTTAATTAATTAATTAATTATCTGCATCTAATTTCTAATTAACTACAATAACTGAATGTCCTCACACGATGCTAAAATATGTTTAACAATGTTCTTTTTCCATGTAAAATTAACGAATTTTCTTTTAGATTTAAAGCTGATGATATATAAAATAGACACTGAACAATAAAATATCTTTTTAGAGACATTGTGCCCACTTCACTTTGGCAACGCTGTATTGTCCCCAAACTGTAATAGAAAAATTGGAGATAGCTGTTCCTTCTACTGTCTGAATGGTTACCTGCCCACTTCATCAACCACCTTGGTGTGCACAGCGGAAGGAAAGTGGAATACTGATACAGATACACTATGTTTACGTAAGATAAAGCGCTAACATTAAAAACCAAATGATCTATCTGTCCATACTATGTAAATAAATGGGTTGAATTTATTCTTTAGCAATAGTATGTCCACTGTCACTGGGTAATGCTGTTTTATCATCAAGCTGTAGTAGAAGGGCCGGGGACTCGTGTACTTTTTCCTGCTCTGACGGTTACATTCCAACAACATCAGAGAGATTGATGTGTACCTCTGACGGGACGTGGAACCTTGACACTGATACTTTATGTACACGTAAGAAGTGATTTGTGTCTAAAACGATGTCTTTTTACAATACACATGATGACAAGGTAACATTAACAATCAAAATTGACAAGATAATGAAAAAGGTAAAAATATCAATACTCTTTTTATTGCATGTTTTTAATCAGTTAGGACTAATAGTTGTGGAGGTATTTTTTTCTTTTATTGAACCAAGACATTGCGCACATAGGATACGTATCGTATAATATGACATTTTAATATACGTTTTTCAGACGGTTGACAGTATGTTATTGTCACTTTTCATTTTCACAAATGTTTGCATGGTACATAGATTAATGATATTGCAAACTTACAAGACATAACAGAACTCTTAAATATCAAAGTTGTTATGTTCAATTGCATGTATAAATTTTGAAATCAGTTGGATATAATTCTTGTAAAATATTTTTCTAATATTGCAAAGTAAGAATGGTTCAGGTATTTTTTTTTCTAGCAAAGCTATGCCCATCAACAATAGAAAATGGACATTTAGCTGAAAATTGTGAAAGACATATTGGTAATATCTGTTCATTTACCTGTAATGAAAAATACATATCAGCCATTGATCGTCAGAACATCATATGCACTACTGGAGGAATATGGAGTGCAGACACTACGCAATTGTGCCTTCGTAAGATATTGAATATTATGTATGTTAAGCATGTACATGTATAAAACAGAGAGAAATTGCATTCATTAAATTGAAACGTTTGCTCTACTTTGCTTTAAGTAGAAGTCAGCAAATATACATTAATTATTTACAGCAATTAAATGCCCCTTGGACGTAACCAACGGACATGTATCGTCGTCTTGCCGGGGTATGATCGGAGAGAATTGTGACGTATCCTGTGGGGATGACGCCTCAATGAACATCGCTCACATAATATGTCTGTCTTCGGGTGCCTGGGATAAAGATCCTGCTGTTATATGTCGACTGCATCATGAGTCTGGTAACTCTTTACTTTCTCGCTGTTTATTGTGACATTGGCAGATAGCTAAAATGATTTCCAATAGCATGTTGCATGTCATTGTCAATTTTAGATTTAGTATAGTAAAGGTTCACATTAGATCTAATTTAGAAAGGAATGTCATAAAATTAACAACATGAAAATTTTCAAGTTTTTGTAAAAAATGAAGCCACGAAACATCAAATCAAACTTTATCACTTGCTTTAGACAGAATCAACATAAAGCACGAATAATACGGTTCGTTTGTTTGATTGTTATCTCAATACAATGTAGTTGTTCGATAATTACAGACAGAAAATCTTTCAAGTAATAAAGTAAATTGTATTATACATTTCCTAAACGGTTATTTTTATTATTGTGGGAATCTTTACAGTAATTAATTAATTTTATTTAATACATGTTTGCAGCTAGAAACTTTTTTGTTAATCGCTTTTTGTGTTGATTTTTCTTTTGATAGGGAGTGGCATGAGCAATGTTTATTTAATACGTGTACAGACTATTATCAAATAATATTTAAAATCAAATTGTCCAAGTTGATATTTTTATTTTATTACTAAGTGTGTAATAAATATAAAAAATAAAACCTTTTTACATATCATTTCTCGGGCCTTCGACTCTCGGGCTTATATTGGAGTCTCAGGCTGTGCTATGGGAAAAGGGTGTTTATTATTGAATTTATTACATATTTAGTAATACAAATTTTTAAAAAAAAAACAACAACTTGTAAACATTGATTTTTAAATTCTATTTGGAAGTATATTGTACATGTATTGAATAAAAATATGAGATAAATTTGGTTTAACAAACAGTCATGTAGCTACAGAAACGGAATTTCCTCAAATTTTAATGGTAAACTGCTCCAAAACAATTGACGTTTTAAACTTCACTTAATCATGTCGAATGCTTTAAGAAAGATAATGACCAATTTGTAATATGTGCAGAGCTTAATTTGCGTCTACGTTTTTTTTTCGAGATACATCATTAATGCAACAATTTGTTTAAAGAGTGAATCCGTGAAACTTTGCTAATGCCAAACCAATATGCCAGATGTTTTTATAATTCAAACATCTTTGTCATTACTAAGTTACACTCTTAGTGTGAATGAAATGTTTACATATTCATTAAAGTATCAATTTAATGTAAATCGACCATATTTGCTATAAAAATGCACCAAGATAGTAATCTTGATGTGTTGCCATTATTATAAATGAACATAAATTTACTTTCATATGGTTGAACTTATGAGCGTAAATACTGCTAAACTAAATATTGAATTATCAAGTGGCTACTTTTACTGTGAGGATAGTTAAATGTGATCATCAAACTTTATTGACTGATCAGTAATCTGATTGGCTAATCTATTTCTAAACATTCATGATTGCGATCTTTTTGATTTTCTTGCCCTTGTGATGTCTTTCAAGAAAGATTACCAAGTTAGAGTAAACAATAGTTATATGTTCGTGAATTTAATGTTACCACTATTATTGCATTTGTTGGATCAAAAGTTTCATTTTTTTTCAGAGAAAAGCTTGAGCTATCACGAAATTGGGTTGTGTGTATTATGTGTCATTGTTTTCACTGTTGTAATAGCAACGTCTGTCACCTGCTGGTATTCCAGGAAAGGCAACGCAAAGAAGAATGATTAATAACAATTGTATTTTTTTTAAATTGTATCCTAGTGTGTCAAATACTTTATGTGTATTTTATTTTTAGAAAAACAAAAAGTGCTATTTTATTTTTAATTCTTACAGTTTTTGATACACTATGTTTTAGAATCACTATCAGCTATTGAAAAACTTTTGGACAATGAGAGCAGAGATAGTTCGTCACATCAATATATTAATAAATAGATCGATTATCATTTTTTAACATTTTGGAATCTATCAAATCTGCCAACAGATGTATACAAAGAATATAATCAGAGAGAGAGAGAGAGAGAGAGAGAGAGAGAGAGAGAGAATTAGATGCGATAAGTTATAACACTGACTTTTTCATAAGTGGTGTATACAGACAATGAAGGTATATATCACTACATGCATAACACGCCAGCCTTGGTATTGAATTGTATCGGGAATGCTAATTGTTACTTTCATTTACTGATATTCCACAGAAGAATGGAGGTATTTTAAACAAACTTTTTGGTTCTTATATGGATTTAAGCTTGTTCTCAAACAAGTAAAACATGCCTTTGTAATGACGCATGTCATTAGTGTACATATTGTGTACATGTAGTTATAATTTTTTTGATAATAGATATGGGCAAAAATAAACTGCTACAATTTGTGTTGTGTGTTCACATCAAAAAGGCTATATCGTTGGAAAATCATTCCGATATTACAGCAAAATCATGCCTACGTTAAAAAGTACAATGTAAATGTAATTATGATTATTAATTAGTAGGTATTATCTGTTTTTTCTGTTTGAGTAATTTACAGCCTCTAAAGACTGTAAATAAAGATACAACGTGTTGCGTTTAAATACGGCAGTGTATTTGTGTGTAAAAAAAAAATGAGAAGAAAATCAACCAGATTAAGAATATTGTTCTAAGAGAATAAAATAAGACATATTTTTATCAGAATATATTTAAGAAAATACGTAAAGCCACGACAACAAAAGATAATTGTCTTCTTACTGCTAAGAACATGTACATAAAAAAACATGTCAAAAGTTAATAAGAGAGACACTTATTTAAAACAAATTCAATAAATATCCCCAACAACACTTAAATTAACATTGACAATAAATCATGAGTTATTAACACCAATAACAATAATAATATAAACTTTCCTAAAAATGTTTTGGATCATAACCATTGGAAAACTTTGCAAGATTTCTTAAATTATCACATCACTTTATTTATCAAGCTTTAAACAAAAATGAGATAAATCTCTCAAAATTAAGTTATTGCCTTTTCATATGATGCTTTTATTAAGTAAACATATAGCAACAAGATTTCGTGGGTGGAAGAAACAAAATGTCTCACATTAAATAAAATAATATCAAGAGACATTTTATCTTATTACCGAATTGCAAATTGCTTTTATGCGATTTAAATATAAACCTAAATTGGACTTTAAATGGACATACCATAGAATATACTGCTATATTACAATTTTTCAACAATATTTCGAGCTCTAACGACAACCCCTTAGTGACAGAATAGTTTTCACTTTTGGTACCTTAAATAATCATTTCATATATATGTCTTGAATATAAATCATCTAATTAGCGATGTTAAATAAAAAGACTTAACTATCGGACTGATCTATCTGATCGATATACTTGTTAAAGTCATTGTTAGAGTATTGCCTGACGTAGAGATGGCGAGTGTTGACATCATAACTCATGCTGTATGGATAGAATGTTCCTGATGGTCTTATCAGTATATGTGACAGTCTCTGGCGGTCCTTGTCTAATATCTGTACTGTGTGTGTTCTATCATCACAGACCAGAATGTTAGTTAGCGCGACAGTACAGATTCTACATGGATTGAATCCTAATCCTGATAAAGGTAATGCAACGAAAAACGATCTCCTCCCCCGCATTCACTTACAAATAAAAAACCAAAGTCATTATAAATACGAAAATGCCTCTGGTGCAATTTAAAGATTAACCATTTTAATTTGTAGAAAAGGCGCGTTGGGAAGATTTTGGGGTATTTTTGATAACCACTACACAATATTTTTCAAATGATTTTTTTCATCTTAAAAGATGTTTTCAAAATTCCAACTGTTTTGAAAATTGAAAATAGCCAATTCTCAATATATTTCATATCATTCTCTATTAACTAAAAACATGACCGGTTTTGCTGTTAACCGTACCAAGTTTTATCTTAAGGAATAAAATAGTTATGTTAATGACAAGATATTATGGATGTAATGTACAGGGATTGGATAGATATTGATGTTAAGCTAAAGCTTAATATGGTTCACTAAATATGATATAAATAGTATATGAGTCACGCAAACTTAATTCATAAACTAAACCTATTGCATTGATCGTATAATCAAAACATTAGAATTCTCAAATTAAGACTTAAGAATTTATCAAGTATTTTATAGTATGAAGCATCCTACAAACTGTGTTTATTGTCTATATTTTTTGCTATGTGATTATTATGCATATTTGAGTGTTTACCATCAAGAATATTAAAACAGGAACAGATGCTAGTTAAGACAGTTCTAGGTTCTCATTCAGATTTATTTTTAAATTTTAGCATTACTACAAATTGTGTCCATTTCAATCACTGTCTTTTTTTAGACAAAGCACATTGATTATGATAGCATGTATTACAGGTAGCTTTAGAAAAATCATTTCAATGCATGGTATCTAACATATTTTATTCCATTTAAATATGATAACATTTGTTCCTCAAACTTAATTATCAGCGGGTTTCACATATGATTTATATACAAGTGTAAACATTAACCTTCTTTAAAAAAAAAAAAAAACCATTTACAACGCGTGATTCGAAAAATAAACAATAGAATTAGACTATAAGTATCAAGAATAATATGATAAAAAATTATGTTTTTTATCCAATCTACCTAAGAATCTCGGTTTTCGAATCACGAATTTCGAATGAGCCTTCTGGGCCTCAATAGATTTTTTAAGTGTGAGTTTTAAATATATGCACACCCTATCTCTGCTAAAATTATATGTGTTAGAAAAATAAAACCATTTAAATCCATCATGCGAATATGTGTTTACTTTTTGAATAGCTTTTCTTACTTACATGCAGTTTACACATTACCAATGATCCAAATAACAGCGCTATTTAAATAACTCGTGAACAAAGAGGTAAGAAAACTTCCTTGTTGGAGTACAAATCATATTGCAGTGGTTATTCCACAATCGTTTGCTGGTTTCGATATATTATGTTGAGAATGCTGCAATCAAGGATAGTATTGATCGTCGTCATATTTTGTTTAATGGGACATTTCTGTTTTGGTAAGTTTATCACTCAGATGGAGAAAATACAACTTAAACAAAATCAATGTTTAGTTATATTAATCATTATTAACATGCAATGAACAGTTTCAAAATACGAGAAAGACAAGTATTGGTGATTTTTATCATTCATCACGAAAACACAAATATTTAAATGTTTACACATGTAATATATTGTATTTAAACAAAATTATTTAGCTTAAGATAAAGTAGAAGTTTGATATCATTTCAAATCATATTGAAAATATTGAAATAACTAGCTTGAAAATTTCCAAACCTTGGCTCGCTTCTTTTGATTTAATTTTTCATCTCTTTTGTTTTCACAAGGAGGCCTAGGAGTGAATAATTAATAAAATATCATCAATAATTTTGAATGAAATCACGTTGAAGATAAATGACAAAATCATATTTAAAAAAAAAACCTTTAAAAGTTTAATCACGCGAGTTTCTTTTAAAACAATGGCTCACAAATGAAAGTTAAGGGTTTTGGGAGAAAAAGCATTTTTAGAAGTAGATGTTATGGGGATTTTA
This sequence comes from Magallana angulata, assembly GCF_025612915.1. Lineage (NCBI taxonomy): Eukaryota > Metazoa > Mollusca > Bivalvia > Ostreida > Ostreidae > Magallana > Magallana angulata. The sequence continues at coordinate 371,293 of NC_069117.1, read as the reverse complement.
TTTAAGACTTACTTTTGGTTCATTGCAGTGATTGCAGACATGTTAATCAATGAGAAATCTCTGATTGATTTTAAGGACTAAGAAGTGTATTACGAGAGTGTTGAAAAAAATAATGGCATATCGTTAAATTGATCACTAAACCGTGGCGGAAGAAACAGTATTGTACAAATTTTAATGACTAAGCCACAATGTGCATTTGTTTCTATCGTATCCATTACGCTATACTCAAACAAACTATAAAAACCAAACAATGCACTTAAGTAAGAGACTTCATAAAGCTAGCTCTTTACTTGGCAATAAGCCCGTAGATATGCATCATGAGGTCTGTGCTATCTTTGTCAAATGTCTGATAGGTCTGTTTTTAGGTTTGTTGCTAGATTAAAAATTTACAAACATCTCAAAGACGCTGATAGTCAAGGTCACAATGCAACAGTTCCAACAAATAATTAAATCGTAGATATCTACCTTATCTTAATGGAAATAAACCATGAGACAATTAGCTCGATGACAAATTTGTCGTTAAAACGCGTATATGTTATTTGGGGAAAATTCTAAAGCTAAGCAAGGTAAACATCACGTAGATAACTTATTTGAACAATGCACAAAAGAGAGTTCGTGTTGGAAATTCAAACAAATTATTAAAGAGGCATGGTCACGGTTTTGGTCATATCTTTTTTCTCTGTTTTTATTATTTACAATGCTTTATGAATGCATATTAATGATCAAATGAAATTTGAGTGCCCGTCGATGAGTTTTAAGTGAGATACAGGGCACACAATTCTTTGCATTGAAAACAAAGCTCGTGCCCTGTTTTTGTTTATACAGGTTCAATATATCAGTCAAAAATCTTTTTCAAGATGGTTTGTCTATATTCTTATTCATTTTAAGCATAAATAAACAGTTCCCAACGATTAATAAATTCATTTTAGGGATAAAACTGAAATTTTCACTTCAACGTTCAAAATGTAAACAAAAGCTTTGTTTAAATAGCGAAGAATTGTAAGCTCTGTAACTCGCTTATAAAACAACAAATGACACTCAAATTTTCGTTCACTATTAAAAATGCCTTACTGAAAATTTTTAAACAATTAAATTGAAAAAATAATTTTTGACAAAAATCGTGACCATGCCTTTTAAAATTTAATCCAAAATATACCAAAAAGCCTTTAATTTTTTAGTAACTGGAGAAGAGACTTGGCTATTATTAATCAAAACGTAAGCATTGCTATAAAATAACGAACTTTAAAAAATGGATATGGTTTTTTCTTTTGAAATAAAGGCATTGTCGAGTCACTTCCAGTGTCACAGGGCAAAACCGTCGCAGTTAACTTCTGTAAAATCTCTAAATTTTCCACGATATGCCTTAAAAAAGGATGAATAATGACCGAGTATTTGGAAGTTACTGTCCTACACCCCCCCCCCCCCCGGCATTTTCAGACTTAGCTCCGTGCGACGTATATATCACCCATCTGAAAAAAATATACAAATCACGAAATGATCTGTAGTCTGCATTTATCAGTATATGAGTCTCCTATCGAGGTATAAAAACAATGTTTCCAAAGGTTAATTGGTTTTCTGCAAAATTCAGGACAAGGGTGAGTACTTTGAAGGCAAGGACGAATAAAAGGTTAGTTACACACTGATTAATTCTGACGTATTGAAAGGACAATTTTCATGCATCATGTATTGCCAACCTGAACCCCTGACCCAGGATCCATGACTTCAGAATTTGGTGGACATAATAAACATACTCGTTTTTCACAATTATATATATATATATATATATATATGTGAGTAGAGAAATTTTTTAAAGATTCAATAATTCAGTACATGTGCACTTTGGCCCCTATTGCCTGAACCACTGACTTAACTAGGAAGATGGAAAAATATGTATATAATAGCAATAACGATTCATGATTTGATTTGTTACTTTAACTATTGAGTCTCGAATTTCGAATCTCGAATCTCATATTTCGTTTTCTGGATCTCAAATCTCGAATGAGCCTACTTGGCTTCAGTAGATGTTCTTCCTACATGCATTTATCTTTTTTTTTATTTCTAAAACGATACTATCCAGATTAACTCTACAGACGAAACACATGTAACTGGCCTTCATCCCAAACTAAGACTTTGAGTGAATTATTCAAAAAATATTATCAAAAATGTTGAATGAAGTAACGTTGAATGCAAATTACAAAAACGTGTGTGTGTGCGCGCGCGCGCAAACTACCTCTGATTAAATCATTCCAATCGATCATGCGAAGATGTGTTTCTTTTTTAAATGGCTTTTTATACATATATTTTGCATATTACCAATGGTTCAAATAATGGGGCTATTTAAAGAACTCGTGAACAACGAGGTTAAAAAACTTCCTTGTTGGAGTACAAATCATATTGCAGTGGTTAATCCCTCGAGTTGTTTTTTTTGCGGGTTTCGATATATTATTTTGAGAATGCATCAATCAAGGATGAAATTGATTGTCGTAATATTTTTTTTAATGGAACATTTCTGTGTCGGTAAGTCTTTAACTTAGATGATGAAAATACAGAATCGATGTTTAGTTATATAAATTATCATTAACTTGCAGTGAACAGTTTCAAAATACGAGAAAGACAAGTATTTATAATTTTTATCATTCATCCCGAATACACAAAGTCTTTAAATATTTACACACATACTAATACATTGTATTTTAACAAAGTATTTATGATTAACATAAGGTAAAAGTTTAATATCACTTCAAATTTTATTACACATATTTTGAAAATAACGTTTTGTAATTTTCAAAGCAACGTTATATAATTGTAACAGAACATAAATTTTCCTCAAATAGATTTCACTTGGGAAATATTGAAGTAACTAGCTTGAAAAATTTCAAACCTTGGCTGGCTTATTTTGATTTAATTTTTTATTTCCATTTATTTTCACAAGAAGATATAGGAGTGAATAATTTATGAAATGTTATTAATAATTAAGAATGAAATAACGTTGAAGATAAATGACAAAAACATCTTTAAATTCAATGGCTAACAAATGAAAGTTAAAGGTTTTGGAAGAAGAGAATTTTTTGAAGCAGATGTTATGAGTGTTTTATATTAGATTTATTTATGGGTCATTGCAATGATTGCAGACATATAAATTGGCTGTAGGCAGTTCAAAAACAATGTTTTCTTTAATCAAAGTCAATTCTTACGTTAGAACAAGCGTGAGTTCTTTGAAGGCAGGGACGAATAAAAGATTAGTTAATGTAGATGAAGCAGCGTGTCAACAATTTTGAAACATCCCTCGTATGTTTACTTTAATCTCAAATACGTTTAATTATTTATGCCTTAATTGCCAGAATTCGAACTCTTCTAAGAAGTCAGTCGCGGCGTTCAGATAACAATTAAAAATGCTTTTGAACAAGTACACACAGAATTATTTTGAGGTATTAAAATGACAATTTGCATGCATTAGGATTAAATTTCTTTGTGTCTTTGTTCTGCTAGCATTTCAATATAGACATGATATTCCTCAATATTTTATAGACATACACTTAATGCATTACGCATAATAAATGAACTGCATACATACTTGTTAGACCATTATTTATACAGCGGAGTGACAACGGTTTCTTCCGTTTTTAATAATCTTCACAATAGGCACACGGCGGATGCGACCGGTCCGCACGTGATGGCTACTCCTCCGAGGCACCTGATCCCATCTTTATCTTTTATAGAGCTCCATGTTTGCTCTGATATAAACTCGTATTTCGTTTTATAATTTTTTGAGATAGTTGACAGTTTGTTCTTGTCACTTATCATCGATTTGAATTAAAAATATGACTCAGCTTTTTTTTTTTTATTTCTAAAGGTCATTGAACAACTTTGTGAAAACAAAGTTAATGTAAAGAGTTTTTGATTTGATATGAAACAAAAACAATATTACTGACATGAATTAACCATGTTATATCTATTACTGTGTGTTTTTCCTTAAGAATATTAAATTTGAACACCCTGTTAAAACCAAAAAACTAATGATATTGGTGAAAATTAACATATAAAAAGTTTTAGTGATTTCCAAAGAGCGCTGAATACTATGTAAAGAAACTTTAAGGGGGTTGATTTGCTTTCACATATTCCCAATTGCCATTTATTTGAACATTTGTATTATGTTTACAGGCCAATAAATACCAAAATCACCCGGCTATGTCACTTTTAAATCTCTTTAGGGGCCTATACGGTGTTTTTTTTCTAAATTTATGCATGGGCAAACACATTTTTATATTTACCTAGCTCGAGACTATCTAAACCGACTTTTATTTACTGCTGATGACAAACACCATTTAAAAATGAAGAGGGGAAAACAGTCAGCAGAAATTTAAATTATTTTTACCATAGTTTCAGGAGCCAAGAATTGAAAACTTTTGGTCAACAGATAACTGCACCAATTTGATGGTCAATTTTGAATAATATTCGCAGTTTTGTTTATAATGCCCAAACCTGCAAAGAGTTTATCACTACAAGTGTACACTGCATATAAAATAATAGTTTTTGTCCTTTAGTATTTAATACACTTTCAAGATTATATGGCCAGATAACAATTTTACTTTACCTTCTATCATGACACACGACGGAAGGCAATACGTTAATTCAGTGGCTCATTTTGCCTTACCTGCCCAGTTGATTTTAACAATTTTAAATAAAATAATTAGGAACATTATAGCGTTATTTAAATCTATTTTCTTTTACTATATGACCCTACATAAGGACCTAAACCTTTCTCCCAGTGACAATAAGTTAAGGAAATACACTTCAAAGGAACCAAACTCAAGTAGTTGGTTTATCTTTAACTACTGCGGAGCTCGAGGTAGCGATAAAATATTGCTTAATATTAAATACAATTTTACTATATTGCCAACTTGAACCCCCGACCCAGTGTCCATGACGACAGAATTGTTGGACATAATAAACATACCCGTTTTTCATAGTACACGTGCACTTTGGCCCCTATTGCTTTAACCACTGACTCAGGGCCAAGAATTTCACAATATATCACAGGGCTATATAGCAACTTAACAATGCATGTAGTGTTTCTCTTATATATATTGAAGTAGAGAATCCGATTTTCTAAGATTCTATTCATTTTACGAACACCGTCCTTGACCCTGAAACCCTCACCATAAAGTCATAAATATCACAATTAAGGTGACGGGCGTCATAACAACGATTTCTTTTTTATGTAAAAGTGAGATAAGTATTCCTTTAAAGGAATAATCGAGATGAGATATCAGTTGATATCAGTTGACAGCATGAACGGTTTATATTTTTTGCCAAAAGAACTACATGTATTAAAGAGGATAAATTGCAATATTTTGTTGTTTTCCGCAATAGCACGGAATGATGAACACTTGTAAAGAAAAACAAACCATGATTTAAATCATTATGTAGATATACAAACCTCATGTTTAAATTTCATACATATCAAATACATATAAAATGTTTCTTATTTATAACACTATATACTAAATATTACATGAAGGTAACAATGCATAGTAAACAAAGTAGTGCACATCATAATAAGGGCGCGAATAGTTGAAAGATGCCTAATACGGAGGCAACAAGAAAACGACTTTCTAATATCAAGGTCTCAGTCCTCACGTTTTGATTTCATTGCGCAGATGATCACTATATTTAAAATGAATATCATTTAATTGTTAATAATCACATACAGACTAATATTTCATAACTGCACAACATTCATAAAGAAGATCTATTTTAATGCAAGAAAGTTTTATTGGGAACTATTTTGTGCGGAATGTGTTTTGACGAAAACACAGAAACTTTATGAATTTCAGATTACTTTTATTTTCATTATACTTTATTCCTTTTTCACATTTTTAACGCTTGATAAGTTTGTAACATATTCTTTAGATTCTGTGTGACATGTATAAAATGGCATCTTAAGAGAGTTGAAGACGTTCAGCATGAAATCATGCAATTTTATATAAAAGTCTGGATTTTTTTTAAAGTCAAATTGTCCGATTATTTTTAGTTTTCTAGCCCTTTATCTAAAATTTGACATCATTGACCCCTATGTAATACTATGTCAAAATGATACTGAATATATATATCTAGACAACCTGGATAAGTCTTAAAAAATTCCTAATTATTAAATAGTTTTATTTTAAATTAAACTGTAACTATTTTACAAACTGTCTATTTTAAGAGCAAAAAGGTAACAAAAAAAGTTGTACATAATTTTTCCGTAATCCTTCTCTTCAGTTTGACTGTTGTGCATAATCAAAAACAATATTTGAAGAAAAAAAAATTCTTGATCAAAAATACTGACAACAAATCCTCATCCGGCTGACATTTTAGGTGGAAAAAGTTCAAAACAAATGGACAATAACTCAGAAGGATAAATGTTAGTCCCTATTTTCCTTTTTTAAGTATGTTTTGTCAACATATTTCAATTACAGACTTCCCAAAATATTCTTGATACAGTATCTTTGAGGAGTGGGATACCTTAAAAAACATTTGTTACCGTTTTGTACACACTGGAAAATTAGGTATCAACAAATCGAATTTGACCAGGCTAAATAATTGCTTAATTGCAACAAGGGTTTTTACAATAAAATAGAAACAACATATATATTCGCAATTTGCGTCGATATTTATATTTTGGAAAATTCAACATTGTCGTATATTGACAGTTGTTTATGCTACAAAATATAGTCACCTTGAATGCAAAAAATAGACATTCTTGATAATTTATATTTGAATTGTCACTCTATACAGGATAATATGACAAGCTTAGGTGAGGAGTAATCTTTAATATGATACCGTCCTTTAGTGATATTTTAATATTTTCGGACGTTTTAAGTCTCGCTATGAAATGTTCAAAAACATTAACAGATGAAACCAACCTACAGTCATAGGTAATCTGTTACAAGTTTGAAAAAAATATCATTCGTTTATATTTATGTTCTGTAAAATATTTTTCATTTATGTTGTAGCTTGAATAACCGAAGAAATTGATGAACTGTATAATGATAAATCAAGAACATTATATGCTTTAAAAACTGTAAAGATTTCTTCACAAAACCTATTAAATGTAGAACTAATTTATGCATTTTCAATCCCCTTTTAGTTTAGGATATATAGAGTCCATATCTAAAAATAAATTGTCGAACTATTTTGTCTAGTTTATCTAATGATTAGCTACAGATTTTAAATGCCAGAAAGTGACCCGCAATGTACTTATGTCGCTACTTAAAAGATTTAAATATTTTGTGACAATGATCTGTTTCCTAACATAATCCTTTTTCTCTTGATACTAGACAACTAATTAAAAACATGCGTTTTATATATTTTAAACAAAGTTGTTAAAAGAGATTCAGAGCACCCCAAATGACTGTAGTTTTCCCCTTCATCCTATAATTATCAATTAAATCAGCTTTCAGTTGGCTCAGGACCAACAATGTTTCCTAAATTAATCAGTTTCATGTTTAACGTAAATAAACAAAGATGTAACAGTTAAATTATCTATCATTTTTTTCTTATTAAGAGCAGACGTTGAAGAATAAAATGTCAATGTTTTCATTTTATCAAATGAAAAAAAAATGCCGATAATTATTAGTTTTTAATTTAAAAAAAAACACAACAATACATCTATATTCTTCTCGTTTCATCGTTAATAGCTGATTAAACACAAGTAAAATCTCGGTATAATCTTGGTTTGAAAGCAGTCTATAATTTCTATCACAGCACAAATCACACCTATTGTTCTTTACTCAATTATGAAATTATGGACTTTCACAGTTTTTTAGAGGTCTTCATAGGCATAATAACCATGCATTAAGGTTTTTTTACATGTGTAAGAGAAGAGGAATAGATATCATTTTTTTTCTTTTTTTTAATATAATATTGAACCCGATCATGAGAATTTTGAGTTAGTTATGTCATGAATTTCACGATTCTATTTTTTTTTTAATATATCCTTTGAACAAATTAAAAGTGTTACATTTGACTGGATAATTCTCGAGAAAATACACAAAAGTAAAATTACTAACTTACAAGGACGGACAATTACCAATAGCAATAGAACACCTGAGTTAATCAGCGAATGGTGAAAAAAACTTGTTTTGACTTCCAAACTGTGAATTCTTTATGTCTTTGAAATGATAAAACATGATACATTCACCATAGAAAATCTAACATTACAAATATTTTAGTGTCATTAAATATTGCCATAACTGAAGGAACAAATCATCTTTCAATAATCACATGTACATTTTTGAAAGCCGGTCCAAACGCAAGAAAGGGCTTAAGTGTGCTAGAAATAGCGCGTCAGCTGTACTGATACAAAAGCGTTCTATCAACTGCAAAATAAGAATCAACTGCAAGCTTTCATATGAAAAAATCTACTGGTCAGTCTAGTTAGGTAGTTAATTTAGGTTATAAAGTCAAAAACCATTATTCCATAATGGTTAGCAACGATAGTGTTAAAAATAATACATCTAACGTTTCATGTATTGTAACGTTGTTTCTTGCATCAAGATAAAAACAGCAAAGAAAGTTTAAGTATCATGGCATTTTTGGGAGTGGATTTTAATCAACTCTCCTATGCGGTTACTCTGGCAAACCGAAAGTGAAACAGTGTTTGGACCTAAGCACAAATCATCACCGCTGACAAGACTTAGATCTTTAAAATAATTGATAAATTCGGTGTACTGCATGCTGTACCATTGTTTGTTTTTTTAAAAACGTATTTATAAATAACTTGAAAATAGTCAGATTTAATATAGTACGAACAATTTAATTGTGTTTTTTTTTGTAGTTGTATGTATTCCTACGCCAGAGTTCAATATAGTCTCGTTCAACCAGACGCTCGGCTGTATCCGTAAATCTCCGACAGGCAAAGAGTCTCTCTTGATAGTCGGAGATTAACGGAGACAGTCGAGCGTCTGGTTGAACGAGACTTGAGTTCAATATTGCTTGGATCCAGACGTGTAAAATTTAAAAAAAAAACATTTCGATTACTGATGCACAGTTTGATGGAATTAATTCTATCTTTAAATGTTACACAACATGATTCATATGGGCCGGGTTTTCTCGAAATTATTGTCGAAAAAGTTCGAGAATTCATATATTAAATATGTGCGTAATTCAAATACAGATTAGAACCTACTTGTCAGGCAAAATAACTTATCGTTGATTTTAAAATTGATAATAATCAATAAAATCAACTCCCGACAGTTTTTCAGTACTTTGATTTATATTAGTCGTAAGAGAGAAATATTGCATTTGACGCTGGGTTTTTTCTTCTTGTGAAAACCATAGAAATGTTTGAAAAAACTGTTCTTCACTGAATTTAAAGTTAGTTTTATTACACCTTTGGCTATTCTAATGTTAAATTGGTATGATATCATTGAAACAGGTAATTTGTTTTGTGAGCTGCATTTTATGACTTAGTGGTATTAGTATGCCTGGTGTGATTTAACCTTATAATTTAAATACTATTTCAAATATTTCGTAAATCGTAGCTTTTGGTATTTCAGGTACTTCAGAGGATAAAGGTTTGGTTCTTGGAGTTTGGAATCCTGCTTCATTTACAACCTTCACAGAAATTCCTAGAGTTTCCTCAAGTTCATTTAACAATGTTACTTTATCTTTAATGCCTTCAAATTCGCAAATAACGAGCATGGCGTCAGACCCAAAAGAAGCGGTAATATTTGCATCTATTAAGGATGCCATTTACATTTACCATAATTTTTCAATCTGGCAAAACGCGTCTCCAGAATTTTCGATTCAGTTTAGAGGGAAGTCTGTGTCACTTGGACAGATCGCTTTTGATTTTGTATCAAAAAATCTATATTGGTGTGATTCATTGCTCCATTGGATTGCCATGAAACCAGCTTACAATTTCAATCACACGATTTACAAAGTTATAGTTCACAAGGATTTGAATCAACCTGAAGGGTTGGCTTTGGATCCCGAGGAAAAGTAATCATTTTCCCTTACATTTATTTCAGTTATCAATGTACTGATATTAAAATGAAATATTTATTAATATATTAATTATCAGATATATTTCAAACATAAACATTTTTAAATAGATTGATGTTCTTTTCCGATAACGAACCCAATTGTCGAATTGAAAAAGCATCCCTAGATGGCCGAAACAGAGTCGTAATTGTACACAACGGATTGTCAAGAGTGTTTTCCCTGACTGTGGACACAACAAATAACAGGCTGTTTTGGGCAGATCACGTCAGGCAGACATTAGAGAGTTGTAGTTACGACGGAACGAACAGAAGAGTGATTAGACGAATGAATTCGATGGCAATAACAGGCTTAACATACTTCCAGGTAATAGATTTCCAGATCACTGGATCAGATTTATAAATACTCAGTGTGACAACGAGTTCATTCTGTGGGCAATCTTATAAAAAGAATTTATTCAATTCACATTACAGAAATACATACTTAACTTGATACCAAACAAAATCACAAGAAAGGAAGTTAATGTCATTTTTATAAACAACATGTAATTAATTTTAAAATATCATTTATTTGAACAGCATTTGTTTAGCTATGATAGTCAGAATGCATTTGGGGGGAAGCGATGGCAACTTTACATGGACATTATTATTCATTATATTCGTTTGTTTAATAGTCATTTTTCTACTGCACAAAAACGGAAATCTACATGTAACCATTTGCAGATTAATTATATGTTTGAATTATTGAAAATGGTTAACAGTTGGCAAACAAATAAAGGACACTAAAACAACCGTATCTTTTTAACAGAATACGTTGCATGTGGTCAGTTCTGTATCCAAGTTGATGTTTGGAGTTGACACAACATCCGGTTCCGTACTTTACTCACGAGCATTTCTCTCTGTACAACCATTCACAATTCTTGCATATGATGCTGAGAACCCAGGGTCTTTTAACAGTAATTTATATAGCTTTATAGATATGTGTTTTCATCATATGTTTTCTGCTAATCCATGGTTTATTTTCATCCAAAATGTGTTAAACACGAAACAGATTTTAAGAAAAATCTAATTTGTGTCGTAAATATGGCTTGTACTTCAAATGTTTCAGTTGAGGTAGTTAACATCATATTTGATTATATAATACTGTAAATAAAGTAATTTAAAATTCACTTATTACAATTGTTTCTCTTATCACATTTTACACTGTTCTAATTTAGATTATTATATTTTGTAGATCCATGTTTAGCCCTGCGCTGCGAACATATGTGCATTAATATACAATCGGGGCCAAAATGTGTCTGTTCTGAAGGTTTTCAACTAAATGAGGATGCAACTACTTGTATTGGTAATAAATATTTGTTAATTATCTAAAAATACGACGTATAATTCACTTTTGATCTGATTTGCTATGATTCATATCAACGTGTATAAAATAATTGGGGTTTTTTTTTTTTGGTCTTTTGATTTCTTGATTGCATTCAATAATTTATTCCAGCAGAATATGAAGATTAAAACTTGTTTGACGATAATTTCAGACAGATCTTGGTTTTATGAGAGAGGGTTTATCGTTAGCAACGCATCCTTGTTTGCTATGCATGAGGTGCACTCTACCAGTGGTCAATCAGATGAGTATTACCATCTAAGCGTTTCTGGGGATATAATCGGAACGTTTGCTGTTGACTCTAATTCAGACATTATATATTACTATGACAGTAGAAGTAATTCATTAAAGAAACTTGACATAATTTCGCAACAAGCTAGCACAATAGCCTCCATATCATCTGCTAAAGGTAACTAGTTTTAGTTATAAAAAGAACTTACAGCAGTCAATAAATTGTTTACTCTTTATTTCTTAATATGACGTACAATTTATGATATAATTTAACTGACCCACTGTTAATTGTTTCTTTTTGATTGAATATTAAAAAAAAAATTAACACATCAGAAATCTTTTTTTATTAAATTTGCAACATTTGTTTTTATAAAGAAAACTGATTAATTAGATTTATCATAAGAATGGCAACATTTTTTTTTAAATATGCAAATCTGATATCTGATTTTATAAAATATTATAGTGTTTTTATTTAAGTATATTGAAATCACAGATATGATGTTTGACTGGATAGCAAATCTTCTTGGATGGATAGAGACCAGTACGTCTAGCATACGATCTTTCTCAGTCGATTCTCAAACCAATGTTGCGATATATTCTAGTCTGCAGCAGCCAACGTCTCTTACAGTTAATCCTTATAGTGGGTATGCAAATGACTCGTCACTGAAGATTTTATATAAAAACATATTGTTTGAATGAATGTGCTTTGATTTTGTGTAAAATGGTATGCTTTATGTCTGGCTCACATAGATATTTTATTTCTCAACCAACAAAAGATGTGCTTTTTTAACATTTTTGAAAACATAATTTTTTTAACAATAAGTTTGTTTTGTTTTGTTTTGAGAAGGTTATATAATTTTTTTAACAATAAGTTTGTTTTGTTTTGAGAAGGTTATACGACACAATTAAAACGTTATTTGAAAATAAACGCTTGTTATAAACAGTCCAATTTCTGTAATTGTTTATTGGTTAAGTGGGACATGTATTAGATGTTTATGGAGACATTTATAAACTATTCAAGCGCCTTGTATTGGATTTCGGGTGTATCAATGAAGTCAATTTTTCGCGGATCCTGGACCAAAGACACGCCAGTGATTTTGATTTCGTCAGCAAACCTTAACAACCCTAGCTCCTTACAATACGACGTCTCAAGTAACAGGTAAATGGATTGATTTTTCACTTTTCCATATAGAGTTTGTTTTCTACTTTTCAGATTTTAGTATATGTGAGATTGGTTTTTTTATATTATAGATTGTATTGGCTAGACATCACAATTCTCAAAAGCGCATTGACAAACGGTACAGATATCAAAAGTCATATCATTACAAGTGGAGCCACTGAAATATTCGTCTATAAGGTTTGATACTATTCCACCAACATTTTTGAAGTATAATCAATCATTATTAGTAAAGTTTTATACTTTATATATATGCTTCATTTTTAAGCCTCTCTAAAATTTAAGGGCTTTTTTGGTTGGATATCTGGAAACAAAATCTACTTTGCAAGAAAAACCGCAACTAGCGCGGAAGATGAACTCAATACGGTGGAAAATTCAAAAGACGTTGCTCTGTTCGACGCCCTTTTGCAGCAAGACAGACGGGGTAACACATATTTTGTTTAAATATAATTAAAAAAAAAGATTTAAACCTTTTATAACTTTTCAGATACAGTACATGTACTAATGTTTTAGAAAAGTTGTTTAAGTTCAAATAATGTTCAACTAAATACAATTAACTGCATTCGTTAATTTAATTCTAAATAAGGTGTTTATGTGTTTAGGAACCTGTGATATTTTAAATGGAGGTTGTGGGGAAATATGTATTCCCGAGGAAAATGGCCGAAGATGCGAGTGCGATGTTGGCCTACAACTGCAAACAGATCAGAGCTGTGACAGCGGTTTGTACGCTAATCTAGGTTTTCTTAGAAAAATAACTTGAGATTTTTATGTTAATGATATACATGTAGTTATTATTTAGTTCTCCCAAAAACAAAAATGCACTTTACCTCTCCGATTTCACAAAAAAAACTTAAGTCAAATCTCAGACTTAAGTCTGAGTTTTTTCTCAAATATTTGAGTTTTTTCTCAAATTTTAGAAAACTCAAATCTCTGCATTTCACAAAAAAATCTTAGTCGTGTTTTTTACTCAATTTGAGAAAAAACTTAAGTTACCTCCATAGCAGACTTAAGTCAAATCTCATATATCAATATGTCATTAACATCATTAATACAGTATCATATTGTCAGTAATGTTCATATCTTAGATCTATTCCTCTCAATGATCAGCGTATATGCAATATTTCATCCAGGTTTGATAAATATTTTTTTCATTAAAAAATAGTAATTTTGGCAGAGTTATCTCCCTGGAAAAAAATGTAAACAAAGGGAACTAATTCATTTGTTTGTGTTAAATGGAATAACTGTGCAGTGATTCTACTTTCTAATGATTTTAAGGTAACCATAATGAATTAAATGTGTTCTTTTGTTTGCTATATAATATATAAGATCATGTAGATATGTCATCTATACCTAGCATAACAAAGTGTACATTTCATGACTGATTAACATTTTATGCCTCTTGTTATTTTAATCCGATTTTCCTCTGTTTAAAACATAAGCAGACGTTTGTTTTTATTGAGAATAAATAAAAAAAAAAAACAAGAGAAGTTATAAAGGGCCACTTGTGACAATGACAATTCTTGACTCAGCTAAGTAAAAAATTCAACTCAGCTGAGAAATGACTAAGTTTGATTTATGAAATGCAATTTGAGAAAAATCTCAGCTGAGTAAATTCTCAGGGTTTGTGATTAAACTTAGGTAAAAACTTAATTTTTTTTTGTGAAATCGGAGCTGGGACTTTAACCGATTTTAGAAAATTTTCGAAAATTATTTACTTGTACATTTTGAATAATTAAAAAAAATTGAACTTAAATATCGCGTAGCGAGCGAGACACAGAGTAATAATTCAAGTTATGTTAACAGCGTTTTGAGTGATTATTTGTTTACAAAAAATGTAAAATGAGAAAATAACATTTCTTTAGACAAAGATGACTCGAATAACGATATAAACAGATTTAAAGTGTTCATTAATATATAATTAACAACAAAACGCATTATTAGATCAAAACGTATACCAATATTACACATGTACATATGTAAACAATAACAAAACTCAATTTTTGTTTTCAAAATAAAGACGTATTAACTATGTATCTTTCTTGTAACTCAGATTTGACTTTCAAACTTTAATGCAGCTTTAAAAATATCTTTTTTAAACATGCATGCGAAAATATTTTAAAATATGGAGCCAAGATGGTGTCTAGGTTCCTCAAAAAACTGTTCTGATTAACTTTTTTTTAAGATCCGTTTTGGTTATAATTTTTTAAGATATGATTCGTGCTTTGACATGCGTTTGCGAATGATTTTTTCTTCATTTATTTTAACTTTAAAACATATATTTTATACGGAAATTTTTATATTCGAAAATATTTTATAAGGATATAAATGTTAAATGTTAACATGCCGCAAATAACCTGAAACTATTAAAGAGATTCATTTTTTTTTCTTTATCTCCTTTCCCCTTCTCATAAAAACTTATCACTAGGAAACAAATTGTGTTTCGGGGTTATAATAACAAATATAGTTTTTGTCTACAATTAGAAGAGAATTGAACATTACGTTTGAACGACAATAGGTCTCCATCGATGCACTTTAGATATTTCAATAGCAATATGTTTTGGACAAAGATCCTGAGATTTTCCTTGTACCAAAGGCATTGCCTTTATGAATAACATAGGTTAAACAATGTTTCTTTTCGACACTTTGTAATATTTTTCGGTTTATTTCTTCCTTGTAGAAATACTTCTAGAGAGTTTTATCGTTGTAATTGATTACACTCACGGAAGAATACTCCAGATTGATCTTCAGAATGGAACTGTCGTGAAATTACCTATATCAATAAATAGAGCTTCAGGTCTTGTATTTGATAAATCGACGATGACGCTTTTTTACGCTGAAGCTTCGTCAAATACAATAACTTCTACAACATTGCACGGACAAAATTCAACGCTTTTCTATGCAACCGGTAAGTATAAACATTTGTACTTTGCACATGCATTTCTTGTGAAGAAATGATGAGTCATTCTTTTCATGTAGAGATATCTTATAAAATATATCTTTCAATTTTTTAAGGATTTTGTTTCTTTAGTTTTGTTTTTTTAATCATATTAAGGTTTTGCGCATGCTGACCGTCTGGCCATCGACTACTCAACGGGTAACCTGTATTATACGGCTGTGGGTCCTTCGACATCTCAAAGTTACATTGGTGTACTTCACAGATCCACATCTCTTCACAAAACGTTGTTATCCAATCTCCATAGTCCAAGAGATATAGCACTCTATCCCTCCAAAGGGTTATTACATATATATCTTAATTATAAGCTGTATTCTCTCTGACTGCGGATATAAATCGGGTTGATCAATCACAAATACGACGAGGCTTTAAATATTGCTGAGTTGAACAACATGTTTGGGGGAGAGGGGTTTGTGTGTATATTTTTAGGAGGTATAGGTAAAAGGGAGAGGGGTTAATGTTGAGTTTTTGCAGCTTGATGAAGATAAACCTTTCAATTTTTTAGATATATGTTTTGGACAGAATTTGGAAACATAACTGAAATAGGTAGAACTTCTATGGACGGAACATCCAAAATCTACATTGCAACAACACAGATTGGATGGCCCAACGGCCTAACTATTGATTTTACATGTAAATATCACA